>NW_017307946.1:48017-48903 GCF_000935625.1 Nanorana parkeri | reverse complement strand
AGTGAGATAGGTGGTCATTTGCAGTATGAAACTGTGGAGTGTGGAGCTGTGTTGAGCCCAAAATTACTGAAAGATACTGGTGAAAGTTCTCGCTCTGCCTCAGTAAGTTCTCTTCCTCTTTTGGGTTACTACCCATGAACACCATATTGTCTTTTTGACACAATGATGTAGTGTTTCCACAAATGTATCCCTGATAACTAAAGAAGTGAGCTCAACTGGTTCTGCCCCCACACTAATGTCAAATAGTTGTTTTTTTCAGTATGTACATTATTTGGGCTATTCACAAAATAATCAAAGGATCCAGCCGTAGCTTCAGCTGATCCTTCGGCTCTCTTCGGCTGCCGGGCGACCTTCGGTTCAGTCGTACCAAAGGGCTGCTAACGGGCTATTCACTATAGCCTGTACAGCTGCCGAAGGCGGCCGAGCGGCTCAGCAGAGCAGAAGGCATATGCTTTGTCTCGACTGAGCCGAAGTGACAGCCAAAGCCCATTAATGTACTGCTCCGTAAGGGGTGCGCTTTCTCGTCCGGGATTTCCCTGCTAAGGGGTACGCTACATAAGTATAGTGAGGGGGACAAATTTATTGGGATAATTCAATTTTTCCAAATTCACCTGGGATAGTGGAATTACCCTTTAACAGTATACACTGCGTAGACATTATCTCAACAATACCTTGTAGACGTCATTGGCTAAACCACATCCCTCATTTAGCTTTGGAATAAAAGTAGTATGATACGCACTTTCTGGTAGGCTTTATTGGCTAAACATGATACTTAATTTAGCTATGCAGGACAAATAACAATTTAAAGTTTATATTTTTCAGAAGTAATATGATAAGCACTACATACAAAAATACAAAGCTACCCTCGCAGTAAATATATATATAT
>NW_017307946.1:27972-47995 GCF_000935625.1 Nanorana parkeri | reverse complement strand
GAGATTTAGGTTCCAAATCTCTTTTTGGAATAATCATTCATAATTAAGGAATAATCATTCATATAACACATACAATAAATAAATACATAAAACATTTAAACAACAAAATAGCATCAATTTAATTTCAACAAAAAGAAAAGCCAAAAGTCATCCTTTCAATGTACATCCCCTAAGTCTGGAGAGCCAAAAAACAATAGTAGAAACACCAACTCTTGAAACATACTTAAAGTCCCATCTTAACAATTATGACCTTAAATATATGATTAAATTTGGTGTTCCCCAGTCACTGTTCCTCAGTACATTAGAGGCTCCATCAGGAGGGTTATGGGGGTGAGATATAATAAACATAATTCTAAATGGGTCATATATAATGACCATACACAGTCAAAATAGGTCCATATGGCTATATGATCAGTCTCATACAATCAAAGAGTGGGATTATATATTTAGAAATATGTTGACTGAGCCTCACCCACATAACTTCTTGATGGAGCCTATAATGTACTGAGGAACAGTGATTGGGGAACACCTTCTGATGGAGCCTATAATGTACTGAAGAAAAGTGATTGAGAAACAAATAATTAATCTTATAAGTCTTTTTACAATATAAATTATAATGTTTAACATCATAATTATTAAGATGAGACTTTAATAATGTTGCAAGAATTGTTGTTTTTATTATTTTCTTTTATTTTTTGTGTGGACATCTTTTTTAGGGGAATCTTTTTCTTGACCCTATAAATTGATGATATTTAGTTACCTAGTTATCCTTATATTTCTTTATATTTCTTTATATGCCTCAAAAGGGTAAAGGTTTTTTTTCTTCATTTCTTTTTTTGTTTAATGTATGTGTTATATTGTATGTAATCAATGAATATAAAAGGGGCTAAATGGTCAAGATTGATAACACTGATTGGAACTTAAGTACAGCAGAGGCAGAGTGCACAGAAAGTTAGGAACTCACTGGATTTATGGCAGAACAGATATTTTTCTGTGCTTGAAACATTTTTAAATAGAGATAATGTGCATGTATTGCAGAGATGTACTGATTTCATTTCTAATTTTGCCCCAAATACACTTTAATTTGGATGATAATTTACCCAAGTAAAGAAAGTTTAAAGGAATACTACAAGTTGTAGAACTGCAGAAAGTTCCAGGATCAATGGTGGAAAGCTGATTTTTATGTAAAAAGATCATGTTGTAGATGCTAAAATACAATGATTAACTATACTGTAAGGTATACTTAAAGCAGACCTTTACACTCACAAATTTAATTGACCAATGCAGCCCTCTGTATATGATGATTAAAAATAACATAGGCATGTCAGGTGTGAAAAGCTGTGATTTTGAAATACTTGCAGATCATTCACTTCCTGCTTTGAAAGGGAAAAATGACTTTGGTTTGGCAAAGCAATGCACACAGGGAATTGATTTGTCATCAGCAGATCCTGAAACTCTGGCACATGTGATTAGGACATGTGACTATGCACATCATCTCAGGGGAGGAAAATGCCTTTTCCTGAGATCTCATGATATTGCATATGAGATTACCCTGCTGGGAAATCTCATATGCAATATCATGAGATCTCAGGAAAAGGCATTTTCCTCCCCTGAGATGATGTGCATGGTCACATGTCCTAATCACATGTGCCAGAGTTTCAGGAAGGAAATGGGGAGCTAGTAATCTGCCCTTAGTTAACATAGCCACTGCCAGAAGACTGGGGAAGAAAAGAGAAATAAGGAATGCAGAGAATACAAAGCCGGCAATTATCTAGAAGTATGTGTTTGTAGATTGTCCTTACTAAACATTTATAAAGGTGTGCTTGTTGTTATTTTAAAGATATGGGTAAAGGTCCACTTTAAATACATACAATTCAACTGCATATTATGTTAATTTTGGTTTTGCTTTAAGGCTACACAGCAGAGCTCAATGTGTCTCAAAAACTAAACAATATGTATGTTTTGATAAGCTCCACCTTAGCTCATCTCCCAGAAATAGCGCTTTCGTAAGAGCATTGTAATCTCTGTGTCATCCTACTTTTGTTAATGCTTGCTTCATTTGGTCTATGTGATCCATCCTGCAGTAATAAATACAAGGTATCTGTATGATTAATGACTTCCTTGTCACATTAGCCCAGGCAACTGTGGGATTATTGCAAAACTACAGGAACATTGTATATACAGTATTGATGACAACTCAACCTAGTAACCCAAGGTTTAGCAAACACCATGTACACACAAAAGGCATGTATTAATCATATGGAGTCATCTGAGATTGATTTTCTATTTTACTTTATATACTTTTCTTTTTGTTCAGTATTATGCTAGCAGCATTTAAACTTCTGAGTACATAAAACATTGTTGGGCTTTCTGTATTTCCAAAATATTAGAGAATTACTACTACTGAGTAGAGGCTCCTTATTTAGAAAAGTGAATGTTCATTTTGTAAAGATATTGGTAAATACATTATAGACTTTGAATACACAGTCGTATGTAGGAGAAATTAAATTATTCTAGCACATGATTGGTTGGTTGGAGTGAGCACAGCTTTACCCAATTTACAAAGCTCAAGGAATTTTTACTTAACTAATTGTACAGTTTCTACTCCTTCAGTGAATCAGACCCTCTTTGTTGAAAATCCCTAAATGTAAAAAACACTTAATGAACATTTAGAAGAAATATGTGTGGCAATCACGGTGTACCAAGGGAGACTGCAGAAAAGAGCCACTGTCCGAACGCCCGACAGTATCAGGAGAGAGGAGGGGACCCGGCGGCATACCTTATCCTGCCGGGTGACTGTCCCCTCCTCTCTCAGAAGACGTGCGGTGATGTCTCGGCGGGGTGACACTCAATTACCGCTCCGGGTGTCACCCAGCCTCGGGACGCCCCTGTGTACAGGTGCTAGTGCTCCTTGGTAAAAAACATCTGGTCTTGAATTTTATTGTAACTGTACTGTCTTGCTTTATATTAAAAAGTGCTGTGCAGCTGGTGCTATATAAATTCTGTACAATAATAATTATATGATATTGTCTTTGCCATAAAAGGTAGAATCCAAATGCACCTGTAGCTCCACCACCTTTTGTGGAATGGCCTCCCCTCCCCCTGCACTTACCTCTCTCCTCTGGTTCCATCCTCCGGGCTCTGCCGCCGAGTCTCTCCTTACTGCAGTGAGCAGAGCGGCAGGGTTAAAAGTAACCTCGCTGCTCCGTGTAGACAGTGAGAGGGGAGAGCTGTGCTCTTCCTCTCACCTGTCACAGGAGTTCCGGCACAGTACTGTGCTAGAAATCCTGTATTGGAGGTGACAGGGTCAATAAAGAGAACCTGTCACCTCCAAATGCTATCACAATAGTGGATTGTTTTCTCCTGTGTGGTAGCAATAACGTTAGGTGGAAAAAAAAATGTAATTGATTAAAAAAAAATTTAAAAATACAAATTAAAAAAATTATATGAAATTATTAAATAAAAAAATAAAAAGGGGATTAAAAAGTAATTTAAAAAAATAAGAATAATTATTAAATTAAAAAAATAAAGAAACAGTAAAATAAAAATTGAAACTAACCCCGCCGCTCTGCCATCTGGTTGTCCTTCTCCATTGATGGGAAGGGGGTATTGCGGAACCTGGCCTTGGGGCGGCAGGGAGAGTAAATCTGGCCCTGACCTCAAGTCTGAAGAAGGCCTAGTACCGATTGAAGAGGAGAACCAGGGAAGCTGAAAGCTGCTGGAGGTGTCGGAAATGGAATGGATCCCAGGAGCAAGTCTGGTCTCTCTCCTACTGAAGATCTCATGCCTATCCCCATTCAGCTGTTGCTCAAATACCCAGTGTCAGCTTGTGCTCCTATTGGTTTTGCACTGTGGAATACTGAAGGGGACTGGTGAGTCTGGAGTTCTGTTCTGTCTATTTTTCCCATGGATGTCCTAAGCCCTAAACCTCTCTGCCTGAAGTTTTACAATAAAGTTCTTTCAACATCATATATACAGTCTGGATATAACTTTATCAGTCGCCACAGAGGGTGGTAAGTGCTATTGTGGCAGCCAGGTTGCTAAAATCCCTAGTCATTCCTGCAGCTCCCTGGGGTGTCAGCGCTACACACCCATGGCATAATATTTTGTTTATTGAAAGCTTAAGCTTGGCAAGTATAACACTCAATGATGTTCGCCACATTTAGTAAACAGTTTGTATTTGTTTGCTATAATGAAACAGGAGGAACCTCAACATGATTGTTTTTCCACCTTCTAAAAGAATTTACCTACCTTTGTTAAGAAAAGTACGCCAGTTATTGTTCCCTGTGATGCTAATAAAATTCAGTCTGCAAATAAAGGACCCCATTGCCTGGCAGTCGCTGTGATGGTCAAACCCCTTTGATGCCGATCAAACTGCATAACTTTAAAAACAAGAATGCCAGGTATCTTAGGGAATAGAATTACCACAAATGACCAGAAACTAGTCAAAAATAGGTTGCTGTTTTTTTGTGTTTTTTTTAGCTAGATAGAGACCCTAATTCTTCTTCATTTTATCCAGAACAAAATCAAATATTTTGGCTGGAGTTGAGCTTTATTTTTTAAAAAGTGCTTTAATAGCTCAAAAGTGTTTTAATAGCCCAGTTTGTTTGGATTTGGAAACAGTGGCAATGGGTTAGAACTCCTTTAAGCTTTTTTATTGCTGTGTTCCTTCTGCGAAGATTCACTCTTTCCACTTGCCCTATTGGCCATTGTCACCAGGATAAAAAGTGAGGGACAATCCAAAATGTTGCCACCATAACAGAAATAGAGGGTAACTCTTCCAATGGGGACACTTGTTTTAATGAAAAATTCCTAAAAGGCCAGTTCCCTAATTTTGTCGAAAAATTCCCCTCATTTCTTTGTTGTGTGCACTCAAATCCATCCAAAATAATAGACTTTTTGACTGAATTGAGTCTAGATATACTTTTTTGATTTTACATTATACAAGTTTTTAGCATGCTTGGCATGAATTCCCGCTGTATATAGTTTTCTTAAGCAAATCGTTTGTGAATCTCTTTCAAAGCTGACAACAGTAAGCTACTGTGTCACAATTAGTGGCAGAGTTGTCAGCCTGTCATGCAAGCACCTTTAGTTTGTTGTCAAGCTGCCTATCTGATAGAGCTGATAAGAAACCTGAGAACTCACTGACAGAGTTTGCTCAGCAATCGGACAACGCAGTTGCTTACTGTTAAGCAGTGGTTTAGCGTTGTCAGTCTGCAACAGGAAATGCTGTTACTGGCTGGTTCTTCAGGTGAGAATGTTTGCAATAGATTCACAAATGCATAGGGACTGTCCCCCTTTTGCAAACAAGTCTCTCTGTCTCTATTTCGTCCTTCTTGTTGTCTCTGATTATAGATCTCTAATAAAAAAGTTATTTAGCTTTTAGCAAAAGTGTTTTACTGCAATAAACCTTTTATCCAACCTTTAAAATGTTCCATTTTTTAGTATGTAAAGCCAAAATAAAGGAAAAACAGGATGTTCACTTACCTATTGATCTTGTTCCTTTTGTTGTGCGTTTAATTGAATGTAAAATTCTGGATCACTGTTATCCAAGTGCTCTTTGGGTTTTGTACATATTTTCCTAGTACCTGATGTCCCTCTTTGTAATAATGATTACTTTGTATTGTCATTCTTCATTAAAACTCTTGTAAAACAAAATAAAGGAAAACGAGTGGGGAAAAAAGCAATTTTGGGTTAAACCAATAGTTTTTCATTCATTGATCTTCATGGCCCGTGTTACTGAAGGTGTGCCAGGGACGTGTGCATTGTCCACATACTTTGTCATACCCTCTTTTCCCATCTCACAAAGTTGGAAGGCATGACACCAAACTATCTCTCATTTGGAGGGACTGTTCTTCATTTGGAAACAAATCCCTCTGTCCCTCTTCCCTCCTCAGTTGAAACTCTTTTTGGTCTGATGTACAGATATCTATGACAAAGTTCTATTTAACTATCTAACTACCAAAAGTGTTATTCTGCATTCAAACCTTTATCTGATCTCTTAATTATCTTATCTTATCTATTTCGAAGAGCCAATATAAAGTAAAAGTATTGGTGGATAAAAACAATTCTGTTTTTAACCAATCATTTTTGACATATAAATGCTTAAAAGGTCGCATAACCTGGGGGTGTGACAGGGGTGTGTCCATTGCCTACATACAATGTGCTGGAAGGTGTCCCTCTTTCTCATCTCAGAAAGTTAGGAGCTATGGGAAGGTATAATAAATATACACAGCAAGGCATGAGACCAAACATGCTAAAAAAAACAATGTTAGATTTATATGCACTTTAACTATGTTTTTTTTTATGTCTGGAGTTTTACTTTTATTTCCTAGTAGATTACATTTGTTTTTCTGTGTAGACGTTCCAGGTTAAATGTGTTTACCAAGTGTAAGCCAGGTGTATAAAAGCTGTGTCTACATGACAAGAGCCCCTCATTTACATGCATCACCATGCAATGCCCTTCACACTGCTGATTTATCGCTTGTTATTCTTTCTTTTCAGTGAAATATAAAAAAGCCATGAACCAGCGTCAGCAGCAGGCGTATCATTTGCAGGAATAACACAAAGCCCCACGTCATTAAGACAAGGTTACAGCGGGTCTTTTATACAGCTGCATTTTCTCTGTGCAAAAGCCATTTAATACTTTATCTAATATACATGACAATTTCTCCATAGGACATGTAATTGATTCTCACTGGCCCTATCACTTCTGCCCAGGCATCTGTTGCTTCGCTTTTTAATCTGGCAGAACTTGATCAGTGTGGACAGATCTGCTTCTCAGATATTCATTCCCTCGGAGGCTATCGTGTGCTAGGCATGACACTCTCTGAAATCCTGCCACTGCACATTGATTACATTCCCATTTCTCTCTTCACAACTGTCACCGTGCTTTGAGTTCCCTTGGCAAACTATCTTGTATATGTACACACAGTGCTGATATAAATAACAATGTTGTCAGGTTGAGGAGATCGGCAGGATAGGGTCACTAATATCAATGCTGAGATTAATATACCAAGGGAATGCGAATGAAGACTTTGAGCTACAAAGTACTCAACATACAGCTTATCAAAGCAATGGTAAAGGAATCAAATATAAAGAAACTTTCAGTTAGATCAGGTTTACCCCTCGATCACAAATCGCAAAGGTGCTGCAACATGCGCTTGTGGTGCGCTGTGGTAGGCAGCCCAGTCAATGTAATAGGCTGCTTACCACAGCTAAATTGCACTGAAAGACTCATGCACCTTTTTTTTTTTTTATTGTATTGCACCACATTGCATGGTAATAGGATACCTGGCCATGTGGTTTGATACATTACACATGCTAAGGCTAGGTGCGTTGGAGTACCATTAAGAAATAACATTGCAACATGTGATGCGGCCACCTGGCTTGTAACACTGTCCCCCCTAGTCGTCACCCCAGCAAGACTACAACCCCCTACCTGCACACCAAAATGTGAAATGCTCCACATCAACATTAAAACCCCCTTCCCTCAAAACAGCAAAACAGTTGCCTGCAGCATCATTACAACATGGCGCATGGCTTCAATGGCCACTTGTATGTATTTTTATCAGAGTACAGAAATGGTAGACTACTAGACTTTTTCTATTCTAAAGTTAACATAGGGCCAGGCTGTGGTCATTTAAATATTTACATATAATTAACAAGAAGCTTTAAAACAAGTTCTCGGTGACCTCGGTAGCTGCAGAAACTGTGGCGCAATTGATCCTCATTGTCACGTTCCTGATCTGAACCCAGTGCTTCTGCTGGCAGCGGTTCTTCCAGCTGAGCCACCTGGAACCGTGGATAGCTCCTTGCCTGATCTTTTGTGCAATCCTCAGTTTTTTTCCACACACAATTTTCTAACACCTGATTTTATTTGAACACAATGTATCCATCTTAATTACCTATTACACACTTATACCTTCAATTAATCTAACCTTTAGTGCTTGGTTATCACTTTTCTTTCATTTTAAAGGAGATTTCTCCTTTCATTTCTCAGCTGCTCTAGGTTTCATTTATTTTAGTTAGATCCAGGAGCGCAGACTATCTCTCACATAAACCTAGTTTTCTGTTGAACGCTGAACTCCTTGCACCTCTCTGAAATTACCTATTTAAGCCATGCCTATACACTTCCTGTTTGCCAGATTATTGTGCTCCTGCCAATATATTGCTTCCTGCTCTTACTGCGATACCACATCTTCATACTGCTAGTCATATACTGAGTCCAACCTTTGGCTTCTGATTCACTAAATACGCTTATTGCCTTCCACTGCAAACCTCATACCTTTTGCTACTGACTTTGACTTGATATCTTACCATGCATCTGCCTGCTCCTATACTACTACCATCTGCTTGTGTATTGAACCCGGCCTGTTATACTACAAATTTGCCTTCTGTTTCAGCTATTGGACTCATCCCAGATCATAACACTCATAATATGAATTGAGTCTGTTCTCACAAGAGCGCTGTGCTACAGTGTGTTCTAATAACAAGCTGCATGTTGATTGCAGCTTGTTATTAGAGTGTTGATCTGCAGTTTTCCAGCCTTGTCAATATTCAGTTGACTTGGAAGGTGAACTGAAGCTCAAAACTGCAGAGTCAGATGGGAAATTGCAGAAATATTCAAAACTGGACTGCAACACATAAAAATACTATATTTACTGTGTTTACAATTAAATATGGGGTGAACAAGCCCTTATGCTAAATTTATAATAACAAATTTAAACAAGTATTTTAGTTATTTGGAAAAATGTATATATTGCAGCTTGCCAGTCCTTAGAGGTGGTGGCTGCATTAGTTTTAATTTTCAGGCTAATAACACTTTCAGCAAGTATAGAAAACACCAGTTGATCGTGCCAGGAATGCAGTGTCCTTGACACTACCTTTGAGCTGAAAGGACAGCCAAAACAATTCTATCCAATTATTCCACAATGCCATACAGATGAACAAAAGAAGACATGTTTGAAGTCCAGCCTGTGTGACAACCATGGCTTTCCATATGAACACAATGGAGAAGATGTAGGTGAAATAAGAGAGAGAACAGCCTGAAAAAAGAAAACTAATGCAGCTACCACGTCACATTTGGTGACCGGTACAGGGTAAGGGGCACTTGGGTAAACAATGGCTTTTATAAAAGGGGACATACAAGCTGAGAAGCACTTTTATACTCTATGAATAAAATCCTTTTCCGAATTTCTTTTTTTCACAGATCTGGTTAATTAAAATGAATCGAACATGTTTTCATGAAGCCTTTTTATTATGCGTATTCCACTAGTTATTAGTGGTACACAATAACAAACCACTCATTCTTAATATTTTACACTTAATTTGCCATTTCCACCTCCTGGTTTAATTAGTCACTTCCTGCTCTCGAACTAAAAAAGCTAATCCTTTAATACTCTTTGCTTGCCTAGTTAAAAATAAAGACACTACAAAGCCAATTTAAAGTCATAATAAGCTTCAAACTAATTTCGAGGATAGGATTAAATCCAATATATCTCTTCATCTAGCATTCATTAAAAAGGAGAGAGAGATAGAAGTCAGGGAGGGAAAACCTAAATGGAAATGTATAGATTAATATTTAATCTGTTCAGTAGACTGAGGAGAGACACTGTCCCCAGAGTATTCATTTTAAGAAAATTCTCCCCATAACATTATGTGCATTTAACATATTTTAGGCATGTTATTTACCTGTAAAAGCCTCCCTTGTGTAGACATCAAAAAGCCCTAAGGCTGCCGCAGAGCACTACCATCTTGGATGTGATGTCAGCAGACTCAGAGCTTTCACTCAAGTGACACAATATAGTATTCCCCTTCACTCCTCCCCCAGCAGCTACATAAAAGGTTTTGTAGGGAGGTTACGGGAGGGGCAGAGGAGCTATGCCAGCACAAACAGTATTTAGACACTCCCAAAAGAAAAAATGGTAATGAGGTGCAGGGAGTGTTGAAGCTGTGCAAGGGAATTGACTCTTTCTGGATTAGTTAGATCTTCTAGCTCAAAGTTCAAAAGTTCAAAAATCATCATCAAAGGCAAATACTGCAAATAAGAATTTTAAATACTTGATATGTCTGTACTTTTGCTGAAGTTTTTAAGGTAGTAACAGGGTCACTTTAAACAGAATCTTTAGTCAAATAAAAATTATGCATACAGAGGTGCCAGCACATACTGTACCTGTAATAGCCTTCAACACCTTGCTGATGCGGCTGAATGTTGGGCCGTCTTGTCTGACAAATCTTCTATGGGCCAGTCAGCCCACTGACAACAGAGGAGCAGAGGAGGTAGAGGGGGCTGGGCCCCAGCATCGCCAGTCCAGTGGTGGAGGAGATTGAGCCCCAGTAGCAGGTAAGGAGCTGCGTGTGCAGGTAAATACAAATAAAATAGAAATAATAAAAAAAAATTAAACTACGCCAGCCGACCCGTCTGCTCACGACGAACTCCGGCTGCAGAATGGCATTCTGACAGATGTCGGCAAAATATAAACAATTGGGTGGAGCTAGCGGTGACAGCTAGCTAGCTTCGCCCAACTGTTTACATTTGTCCAGCACCTGACATGACTTAGCTGTGTGAGCCATGATTGATCAAAGTCATCCTTACTTGCTGTGATTGGGTAAAGCTCGGGGGAGCTTGACGGGCGAACAGCCGAACACGTGAACTGCCGATGTTCGAGACAAACTGTTGGTCGACCATCCCTATTAGTGATGAGAGAGCATTGAGCCAGCTTCCCGGCCAATCAGAAAGCCAGGTGGCGTGTAATGACTCACCGCCAAGCTTCTTCATTGGTCGGGAAGCTGGCCAATCAAGGAGCTAGGCGGCAAGTCATTACCCGCCCCCCGGCTTCCTGATTGGCCAGAAATCCAGCACCACCTGGTGATGAGGGAGCATGGAGACGGCTTCCTGGGCAATTGAGAAGCCAGGTGGCGAGTCATTACACGACGCCCGGCTTTCTTAATAGGACTTCCAGTATCGGTATTCGGTATCAGCGAGTACCGGGAAAAAAAAATATCCACCAAAAAATCAGTATCGGTGCATCCCTAATAGCTGTCATGCTTCTAAACATTGGACCATTTATGACTGCCCTTATATTCCATGTTTATCTAACAGACAACCAGTAATGGATAAAGTGGACAACTGACTTGGCTTGATATATATTATGCAAAATGTCTTCTGGATAATCCTCTTACTTGTGGATGTTGTGCTTTTCATACACATCTCTGTCATATACTTACAATATGTGATATACTGTATAGTGATTATTGTTTAAATCTAAACATGGTGGATTACATTAAATGCATATTGAATGTCTACAAAGCCATTAAAGTAAGCAAGTGTTGATCCAGACTTAAGGTTCAGCTGCTTTGTTGAATAAGCCAAGAAGTGGTTTTAGAAGAAGTGACAGGTTTAGCTAAAAAAACTGAATGATATAAACATCGGTTTTAAAACATATAAACTGACAAAGAAATCACCCAAAACATTTGCAGATTCCCTTTAAAGGGAATATACAGCTTGTTTAATGCTCATTTCAAATAATACAACAGTTCCATCATTAATACTATATAATATCTACTGTATGTAGTTAAACTCCCAGCATTCCTATCCTGTTATAACCTCACATTGTAATAGGAATACATACTAGAGTCGTTTTTGATAACGCAATCAAAGCTTATGTGAAAAAAAATCCCTTTTATGTAGTGAGTGCTGCCTTCTGTCTGCCCATCACTATCATCAACTTCCTGGATTCCCAGTGTGCTTTGCATTTCTTTACCTGCTGCTTGATGTGATGCAATCTCAATTTCTCAAGACTACATATCCCACCATGCACTGCTTCTAGCAAGCAATGATGATGTTACATTGTTCAGACTTTGAGTTGTAGTTCAGGAGACTGTGCAAATTTTGACACCAGGAAGTACTTATTCACAGGGCTGAGTGAAATTGTGTAATTGCATTGAGGAAGTACATCCTATGGGCATCTTCAATAAATTAGTTTACAGATCAATATGGTTTTTCGGAGTTGGATAGAACTTTTGGAAATACAACATAGAAATATATATTTTTAGTTTTTGATTACATATACCCTTTAAACAAGTGAAAAAACTGCACTTTAAAGTCCCATGTTCACATATTTACTGGCTGAGTCAGAAATAACATGATGATGGGATGGCTTTTCTCGTAGTTTACATAGCTAATGTTTTGTGCTGCCTTCCCACTCACATGCAGGACGATTGTACACAAATGAAGTCAGTTTATTTAAAGTACAGATATAGGATCACAACCTGCACCTTGCAGAATGTAGAAACTATATTTTAACCCTTTAACAATAATTAATTGTGATTAAATAGTCAAAATATCTTGCTTTCCCCCTTCAGATCTGGTTAGCTGGCAAAGAACAATGAGGAGCGTGTAATTGCAGTAAGAGATTACATGGATGGCGGCCCAGAAAATGTGGAAGTGAAAAAGGGATTTCTTCTGACAGAACAGGAGCATCGTCTACATTTATCTATAATCCTCTTAGCTGTCTGAGCTGCTTCAGCTTTACCTCATGCAACGTGCGTGTCTTGCTCTATTACTGCCCTAATCTCTCCATATATGTTGTACATAAAGATATCGCCATAAGCTTCTGTTTACAATGAGGTTTATAAGAAACCTATTAGATATGAGCAGCTGAAAAATGTCCGAGAGCCTCCAACGGTCCCGGCTACGTGTCAGTCCGTGGCCTGGTCACAGGATCCAGCAGTAATAGTGGTCCATCTGTTTTGTCGAGCTGCTTTTGGAAACATAGAGCCACCAGTGTCTTACACATGAACTGCACTTTACCAAACTTGCTTAAAGGAAAACTCCACTTTCCCTAAGCATTGATGAAAGGTATGAAAGGGGTCCCCAAGTCATTGGATAATATATTATTCAAATTATCAATTTGAATCTGCTAGGATTTTATAGAAGTGGTCAAAACTTAAGACTGGGGAAACTAGGGGCATGAATTCCTCCTGATGTTAATGTGTGTTTATATGACTGGCTTATTCGCTTATTGGCTTACTGCTTGTACCTTGGCATTGTCCCCCACCTCCAGACACTTACCTTTGGTCCATGCTCTCCGTGGCTGGCTGCAAGACGACCTGCGCTGCTTCCCGAAGTTCCGGGTTGTAGAGGAGGGATTCAGGGGGCAGTGAGGAAAGGGCAGCGATAGGCTGCAGCAGCTGCCTGTCAATTTGCTGTGAGGACGGAGAAGGCGGGAGGAAGGGCCTGGCCTGTTGAGTGCTGTGTGTTCCAGTGGACACACACAGCTCGGCTAAGTTCCCAGCTCGGAGCTCGCATGCACGGGTGTCTCCAAATAACAAATGAAGTAGGGCAGTTTAAAACCCCTCTAAAAAAAACCCATTATGTAAACCCCATTATGTGTACCCACAGTGCTGATTTAAGAAAAAAATGGGCTTATTATCAATTTAAAGTGTATTTTCACTGTTGCAATCAAATTTCAGAAAACCCCTCTATATGTTTGTTATGTGTTCCCATTTACACAGCATACCAACAAATCATCTTAAAAAAATATTTCTTACCTTTTAGAGTAGATGTTTCGTTGCAGTAGGCAGCATGGCTGAATGCAGTTTTTTCTTAGCACCTTCACAGTGATCTGTCCCTATAGAAAGTCTTAGGACTGAAATTGGAGGATTGTGTTTTTCTCATGAACTTCATTAACATAAAATGTGAAAGGGTTGTAATCCTTTCACCCTTACAAAGAAGGAAAAGCAAGTAGAAATTTTAACCCCCAAGAAGCCAAGAAATCCCAACCCAAGTAAAAGCAATTTAAACTGCAAAAAGCATTTTTTAAATATTTTTGTAGTGCATGCTATTTTAAATGGGAACATGTAACAAATATAAAGTAGGTGTTATCCCAATTTGGCTGTTATAAAGTAGACACCACTCCGAGCTCGCTCCCGCTTGATAGACTATAACTTCAATACAAATGAGTAAACTAAACATGAAATTGTAGTCCATCACAGGAGGGAGCTTGGAGCGTTGGCTACTTTACAACACACACAGGGACCATGAGGAACAAATATAGCCCCCTTCCAGAAGGAAGGACAGTGTCGGCACCAATTCAGATGATTTGAGGATCTACAGCCGAGTGATACACAAATAAGATAAATTTATGTTAATAGTTACGGAACTTTATTGCATTTTTTTAAAAGCAAGCAGTACCTGAATTAGAGTTGTTATCAGCCTTTTGCAGTCTAATAAATAGCAGAACTCAGAAAGGGGGAAAGAGAAGCAGCACAAGGAGCCAATCAGGTATGTTGCAATGCAATGAGCATTCTGACAGAAGCAGAGAACAGTGTGATAGAGAGATAAGCTCATCACTATGCTGGAGGAAACCTGTAAATGAAAGTGAAACTGCAGCAGAAAAAGATCAGATCCCCTCTCCTGCAATGCAGGCCTATGCTCTGTGGCAGGGCTGTGTAAATCTCAGTACTAGTGGGAGAGAAATACAAATCCTTTGGCAGGAAAACCAACTCCCATATAGTACATCTTCTATGTACAGTATATAGCTATTTGCCTGGAATATAACTTTAAGTGGAAGAATTTCCAAAAAGGATTTTGTATAGCAAGTCATGGTGGAAAAATAATTCAGTCCAATCTTCCTTGGGTCTTACTACTGATTTCAGACTTTTTATTCCATGCCAGGACAGCTATAGGGAAGCTCAGTGCATGGATGGAAGCAGATCAATTGCAGCTCTGTCTCTGGTACCCAACTGCCATTAGCCATCTGCTTATGCTGCCTATCAGGATATTGAGATCTGGAGAGTCAATAAGAAAGCTTGGCTTATATGTTTTAGAAATCACAATAGTCTCTGAAAATGTTGTTTTCAGTTTGAGTACATTATAGATGTATTTTAAAGCCATTTTCAATGTTCTCCTTGTCCATTAAACTAATGGCAATAGTAAAAGGCATTATCACAAGTAATGGCATTATCACAAGTAATGGACATAGGACGAACATTACTAGGAATGTCTATACTCAAAAGGTATATAGGATATGTTTATCGTTACTGTTACTTTCAATATTGTTGGTTGATGGTGTCGTAATGACCATGATTTTATCAATATGGTATAAAAAAATGTACCTGTTTTGTCATTTACATAATTGATCATGTTGCTAAAGTCACTGCTATATGAAAAATAAAACAACAGAAAGCATAGGAAGGAATAGCTAGGCTGCTATTGGCTATTTGAATTTGCAAAAGCAGCCTGGTTATTGCACCCGCCCACTGCTGCTGTCAATAAGCAGAGGTGGACCTGAAGTATTCTCTGCACTGTGGAATCCTCAAGGGATTGGGGAGTCTAGGGTTTGTCTATTTTTGCTATGGATGACTGAAGCCCTATATCCTCACTCCCAGTTTTTTACGTTCTACAATGAAAGCATGTAAAAAGGCGCTTAAAGTGACTGGGACCCAAATTTACTGATCGCATCCCACAACCCGGCTAAGGATCCACCCCTGAGAGTGAAATGTCAGCCCTACCTACCCTTTGGGGGTCCACCTGATGAGTCAGGGGGGATGTTTGCTTTGTTAAAGGAGAATTATGAGGTGAGTGATTTTCACTCAGCCTCATAATCTGAGCGGACCTGTGACAATGAGACTGTCACAGGTTGGCTCAGTAGATCGGGAAGTGATCCCTATCCCTGCAGAGAGCCGTGACTGTCACTCACGGCTCCCTGAAGGGATTGCCCCCTCCCCTGTCTGATCCTCCCGCGCTGACTGGCGAAATGGACGGGGGAGGGGGCGGGTACAGCTGGCTCTGCCTCTGGATAGGCAGAGCCAGCTGTCAATCCTGCAGCTGGGTGGATCCAGACAGTATTGTCGGGATCCGTCCCGGCTGCGGCGTCTCAGTATAACGCGAGCTGTAGCTTTGGGTGACGGGAGGACGCTAGTTTGTGTTCTCCCGTGACCCTTAGGAGAACTATGGGGAAAAGCCCTGACCCCATAGTTCTCCTTTAATAATCGAAGACCCAAGCATTTGGAAGTAATGTCAGATCTTGGATATTATTAGTGGCATATCCTATCCTAATGTTTTTTCAACATACACTATTTCATTTCTATTAGCTGTTCCTATAATGATAAAGTGTATACGCAGAGGCCAAATGACAGAAAAGGGAAGGTTTCATCTCATTTGTGAAATATTTCAGCTGTTCAAGACAATTCATTTCCCACAGACTATGACACACAGACCTAGGCTCACTGGCGGAACTACCAGGGTCGCAGCGGTCGCAATTGCGACCGTACCCTGGCGTTCTGCCTGCTGGGGGGGCCCAGCGAGGAAGAAGAGACCCCCAAGATTGTGCCGCTCCGCCACACGCAGCCTTACGGGCAGCTGTGCGGCAGGGCTGGAGAGGCTGTCACACTAGTCCCGTAGAATGTGCTGCAGGCACCGCCAGGCAGCACATTCTGCTGTGTGAGGACCCTCTCCACTTAGCCTTGCCCCCTGGCCGCCGAGGCAAGGAAGAGGGCCCTGCAGGAGAGGGAAGGTAAGTCTGGAGTGGGAAGGGGGGGTGCGGAAAAGTGGGGGGCATTCTGGTGGTATTCTGCATAGCTGACTTTTATTATAATGTATTGCTGGGACTTGTAGTCCCGCATAGCTGGTGGTATTCTGCATTGCTGTATGATGATTATACCGCAATGCAGAATAGCACCAACTATGTAGGACTACAAGTCCCAACAAAGCATTATATTTTTAAGTAGGGATACACCAGTGCCAATACTGGACATTTTCACATGTACTCATACTCGGGAAAATGCCCAGATACTAAATGCAGATTCTGTCGAGAACGCCGACGTAGTCGAATTTGCCAAACTCAGCATTTGCGCTTCCCACAGACCAATATTATCGAGGAAACCGGGATTTATTCACAAAGTATTTTGTTTAAATTGTTAATTGTGACCGTTAATAATATGCTGTCATTTACTGCCATTGATAATTTACTGCCATGGATGGTATATTATTAAACGGTCACAATTAACCATTACAAACGCATACTTTGTAAATAAATGCCTGTTTCCTCGTTAATCCAATCTGTACATAAGTGCAGGAACTGGGTCAGCGTTCTCGACAGAACACCGGCACTAAAATTTTAAACAAGCGGCTGCCTGAGGTCCCGCGCTTGCTGGGGACCTCGGCAGCCTTCCTGTTAACCATGCGGTGCCATGGCGGTGGGGAGTTGGGGGGGGGCCTTCATGGTTTCTTGCACCGGGCCCTGAAGTTTCTAGTTACGCCTCTGCCTAGGCTATAAGAAGATCGCTAAGACCCTGAAACTGAGCTGCAGCACGGTGGCCAAGACCATACAGCGGTTTAACAGGACAGGTTCCACTCAGAACAGGCCTCGCCATGGTCGACCAAAGAAGTTGAGTGCACGTGCTCAGCGTCATATCCAGAGGTTGTCTTTGGGAAATAGACGTATAAGTGCTGCCGGCACTGGGGAGCTGCAGTTCACTGAGGGAACCATGAATGCCAACATGTACTGTGATATACTGAAGGAGAGCATGATCCCCTCCCTTCAGAGACTGGGCCGCAGGGCACTATTCCAACATAACGACCCCAAACACACCTCCAAGATGACCACTGCCTTGCTAAAGAAGCTGAGGGTAAAGGTGATGGACTGGCTAAGCATGTCTCCAGACCTTAACTCTATTGAGCATCTGTGGGGCATCCTCAAACGGACGGTGAAGGAGCGCAAGGTCTCTAACATCCACCAGCTCCGTCATGTCGTCATGGAGGAGTGGAAGAGGATTCCAGTGGCAACCTGTGAAGCTCTGGTGAACTCCATGCCCAAGAGGGTTAAGGCAGTGCTGGAAAATAATGGTGGCCACACAAAATATTGACACTTTGGGCCCAATTTGGACATTTTCACTTAGGGGTGTATTCACTTTTGTTGCCAGCGCTTTAGACATTAATTTGAGGGGGCAGCAAATGTACACTGATGTGCAAGCTGTACACTCACTACTTTACATTGTAGCAAAGTGTCATTTCTTCTGTCATCACATGAAATTATATAATAAAATATTTACAAAAATGTGAGGGGTGTACTCACTTCTGTGAGATACTGTATATGCAGAAACATTTAAAAAGAATAAAAAGAGTTATCAAAAAGGTAAAAACTTACCTGTGTCTTTGTCGCTCGCTCCCACCTGAAGATCTGAAGCTTCTCGAGCAGCCGCGCAGGATGGTGGGGCGGGCGCATGCGCAGTAGAGACCTTCATCAGGGAGAAGAGAAGAGACACAGTGGAGGTGAATGCACACATCTGGGAGCGCACATGTCGGACAGACACTGTGGGATCCGAGCAGGCAGCACTGGATCAGAGACCGGCAACAGCGTTGTGTACTTTAATGTCACTTTAACTCTTGCAGTGCAGAGGTAGCCCCACTGCAAGGGTACGTTTTTTTAAAGTTCATGGAGTTCTTGCATGTCCTCCCCGCCTCACGCTTGCTGCTGCCAGACCCACGCGCACCGCCCACATCAAAGATCGGCACAGAGACACGGGGAAAAGAAGAAGTAAGGAGGAGAAGGTGTGGGTGTAGGCGGATGACAGCCGCTGACAGGCCCAATCTCAGAAGCAAGTTACTTGAAGACTGCTCAGGTAAGCCTGCACTCCCCCACATGGTGCTCTATAATGTATTGCTGAGATTTGTATTCCTCTATAGATGATGGTACATTGTGCTGTACTGTATATTATACAGCGCAATGTACCATCAGCTATAGAGGAATACAAATTCCAGCAATACATTGTACACTGTATGTAGAATGTATTGCTGAGATTTGTTGTATTCCTTTATAGCTGGTGGTATTCTGCATTGTGCTGTATAGAGGACTACAAATCCCAGCAATAATACATTATACATCACAATGCAGAATACCGCCAGCTATAGAGGACTACAAATCCCAGCAATAATACATTATACAGCGCAATGCAGAATACCGCAAGCTATAATGTATTATTGCTGGTATTTGTATTCCTCTATAGCTGGTGATATTCTGCATTGCGCTGTATAATGTACTATAGCTAAGATTTGTAGTTCTCTATAGCCAATGCCATTCTGCAATGCTGTACAATGTATTTCTGAGTTAGTGGCAGAACTACCAGGGTCGCAGCAGTCATGTACGCGCACAGCACTGGCGAGGCATCCCCACACTACCAGTGTGCTTTACATTTCCTAAACCGATAAATACATTCACACTACTGTTACATGGATGGTAAAAGTGGCAGACAGGCGGGGAGAAGGCGGGGGGGAAGAGGCAGAGTGGGAGGGGTGCCAAGTTGCTGCACCATGGGCCTCTGGGTTGTACTTGCCCCCTGGGCTAAAAGTTGCCAGTCAGCCCCTGGCTTAGGGTGACGGGAGGATGCTAGTTTGTGTCCTCCCGTTACCCTAAGGAGAACTATGGGGAAAAGCCTTAACCCCATAGTTCTCCTTTAAGTTGCATACACTTTGAATAGAGTTTAGAAACACTGTTAAGTTTTTGTTGCGGTCTATGCCCTTGCTGGAGAGACTCAGTGTACAGCATCTACTCCATTGGTAAAACAAACCCAGTGACTCAGAAAATATTGAAGCCAGAGGCAGGCAGGTGACTAGGATTTTTAGAAGCCATGTCAGCAAATGCGACCTTTATATGTCTCTGATGACAGGTTTGCTTCAAAGATGACAAGATTCATGTACATACGTATCAGGCTTTATGACCAATCTGATTAATCCAATATTATTTGACTTTCATTTTCGGAAACAGGCAATACAGTACATCCCATGTACAATAAACTTAACTTTGGAATTGAGTAGTATCCCTATCCCAGTAATATCACTATCCCAGAGCATCTATGAATACTACACAAAGATATTAAACTGTCTATACTGTAGGTTATATAGCTCCCTTTCTTCTGCCCCTGGATACACTCTATTATAAATGTATGTTAGAGATAGATTATATATATATATCTATATTATACCAAATATGCCAAAGATCTCATGGTTCATTGAGCGCAG
>NW_017307946.1:16044-27315 GCF_000935625.1 Nanorana parkeri | reverse complement strand
CCCCCCCCCCCCCCCTTTCAGTAATCAGAGAGGAAGATTACAGCCTGATTCTGAGGAACTCCTGAACATCATCCAGATGGACGAGATAGCAATTTGAAGCACTTCCAGCTTCATAATGAGTTCTTTTGAAGTTTTAAAATTACCTTCAACAGATTTGTAAATAATTGTTGGCAGGCTGCATGAGGTTATAGTATCTCATGGTATATGCTCTTGATTAAAGTGAAATTGTAACCTAAGAAAACAATAAAAACAAAAGGTGGCTACTATCCAAGAATGTAAATATTCGTACTTTAAGCGTTCTGTATTACAGCCATAGAAAGTAGTTGTTTTGGTCATTTAAGTTTACACATCAAAATGTCATGTTTTATATCTATTTCATAATTTATGTTAATCTTTATTATACAGTCATTTGATTCAGGATGTTTTTATTACTTTGTTACTTATAAATGCACAGCTTTCAAATAGGGAAGCCCAACACTAGCTCTCATTTGTTGATAGCACCAGCAGACCGAAAATTTAGAGGCCTCTCATCTCTACCAGCAATGAGAAAGGAATGGGAATGGGAGGAGTTATGCTACAGCTACATGGGAAATTCAATGTCTTGACTAGGGAGAGATTAATCCACTTGTTGCCATTCATCTAATTCTTACCATACTGAATTCAAGACGTATTCCGTGAAGTGCCAGGCCTGTAGCTTAAGGCCCGCTTCTCATGGTCCGATCAGGAGGGGATCCGTGCATGGATTCCCCGCTGATCAGAATGGATGTTACTGCTGTGACATCATTATCCATCCATTTTGTTCTATGGGGAATCATATGTAGACAGACATGTGTCCGTTTATATCCAGTTACTGCCGATCTGGCACAGTCAGATCCATCAAAAGGTAACTCTGATCCATTTGTTTTTCCAGACTTGACCAGAGCTTAGAGTAAATCGGATGTAAACGAACACTTTCCATTTAGATCCAGCTGCGCGTAGAGTAACATTGGGCTTCTGATCAGGTCCTCCTGAAAAACTGACAGGTGGATCTGATCGGAAAGCTCTTGCGAAAAGAGCCTAAAATTAAGCCTGTCTGTTACATGTTTTTATGTGTTCTGAATACAATGTAGCCATTGCATAATAGGGAATCAATAGTTATGCTTTAGCGCTCTAACCTTTTATTCCTAGGAGTAGTTGCTGACATCATTTTATATTATATAAGATTGTTGGCAATATTCATTCTGTTCAGATAATCCCTTACAATATAAAGCCCTGGTCCTCAACCTGCAGACTTTTGGCACTTATTGTGCAGACTCTACTCTAATGAAAACAATCTCTAGCAGTCCAAAATAACATGTTCACAGTCTCTGACTGTCTTGAGTCTGCAACCACACCTGTAGAACATTTATAGCTTTTGACCATCTTCAGAAGGATGTCCACAGTCTCTGATAGTCTTCTGTAGCATTGCAATTACTGAATATTGTGTGAGGCCCCATGTTGATGTCAGGGATCTGTAGATGAGGCCCCCTATACCTTGTAAGCTGGCCACAATGTAACATATTTTATGCATGTTATTTACTTGCAAATGCATCCTTTTTAAAGATATCCAAAAGCCCTGAGACTGTTCCTGGGCACTGCCATCTTGGATGGGATGTCAACAGTTGTAGAATAGTCCAGACCACTGTCTTATACAGTGATAGTATATTCCATGTCCATTAAATGTATCTACAGTACATGGCTCCTTAACAGCAAAGAGGAAAGTGCTAAGTTGTTTACAGTTCAGTATATATTTATACCACCTTGACCACTTATGCAAGAAGCTGATGAACACATGACCTACTCCTCATTAACACCAGCCAAACCCACTTATGTAACCCTCTAGACATCCAAAACTTTGTGAATTTCCAGAAGAAAGTCTTATTTACCCATATCAAGCTCACTTGGAGCAAGATAACCCAGAGTCTTCCAGATTCTCTTTTACTTCTTCCCACATGACAAACCCTACCTTTCACATGCCCACTCATTCTTGTTTACTAACTCTCTACAAGGTTACAGCAGCCTTTCCCCGTGGCACCTTGAGGAGGCCTACTAACTTCCTTAGGTGTGCCTTGAAATTTTCATGAAGCATTAAGCCTCTGAAGAGGGCTCCTGATGTAAAAAGAGGAGCTTCTGATGTGAAACTAGACTCCTATTATCAGTAGTGGTGACTCTGATGTCAAAGGAGGGGGTATTCTAATCTGAAGAAGGGCTCCTGATCTAAAGGGTGACTCTCATGTGAAAGGCAGGATTCTGATGTGAAGGGGGAGGCTCTTTTTTTGTGTGTTTTAGCATGAAGTCCTCCCTTAAAATCCATACCAGACCCCTGTCTTGGATAAGGGTCTAGTATGGATTCTATAGGGACCACACGCACATTTTTACTTTTTATACTGGGGTACCTCACATTGTGTATTCACATCGGGACTGGAAAAAAAGGTTAAGAAACACTGGGTTAGAGGAGCTGAGGGGAAGCCATGTTCAAAATTCACCAGACCCACAGTTTTCACTCAAGTGACACTCTAAAATTGCTGCTTGGGAACTGACCCTTCTTGGAGTAGTTAAAAGACACATTACAAGCAAATTTAAAAAAAAATACGAATAGGAAGAACACTGCAAATAAGCATTTAAAATACTTGATTTTTGTGTGCTTTTACTTGCATATTTTCTAAAAAATAAAAAAGTAAGTGTATCTAAAGCCAGATCTCTTTGTTGTTTTGTATAGAATGGTGAGGGGTTACAAACTCTGGTAGGTTTTTATTGCTGCATCCCGTTTAGGGAGATTTACATTTTCCATTTGTCCTGATGTCTGTTGTCACAGTGCTAAATGTGAGGGAAAATCCAAATTTTGGAGTTGTCACTAGAACAGAACTAGTGAGGAAAATTTTAATGTGGACACACTAACACTCACTTTGGAGAGATTTCATCTCACTTCCTCTTGTGTCACCAGGACAGGGAGTGAAGGGAAATATCCCCAATTGAAAATAGAGGGCAAAATTGGCTTTAGACATACTTTAACTTAAACTGACAATAGGTTCTAAAGACAATATCACTGATTGACCATTTCAGCTTGAGCTCTTGATGTGATTTTCATTCCCAGTGTTCATGTTTATTTGCTGGCAGCACTGTATAATCAACAGCCCACGCAATGGAAGGGACATTTATCAAGGTTCACTGACAGTTTGACATATTGGTTTTGTTGAAGAAGACAATTGTTTTTCAATTAATTTTATGAAAGTGTCACTTTTTGAAGTACCAACATTGGTAAACTGGCTGAATGAAATGTCACAACAGTCACTAGACAATGCTAAATGTCCTTCTGTTGAGTTATCAGACTTTCATATCAGGTTTAGCTAAATCATTAGTAAATACACAGTACAGTATACAAGTTTCCCTCTAAGTTTTGATGTTATAGGACAACTCTCATGAAATGGACAGGTTGTGGGTTGACTTTTAGCTTTCTTTACTGTATAAAATTAAAACCATTTATGTTTTAATTTTTTAAAATATAGATATACAGTATATATATTCAACAAAATGTATCTCTGCAGCATCGCTTGAATCTTTATTTAAAGTACAAACATGTACAGTCCATATAATTGTTTTGGACCCTCAGGATCCTTCCTCAGGTAAGACAAGAATGCATCTGGAAGCATCCTGGCTCGTCAAAGGAAGCAGTGGTGCTCTTGAACCATGTGGACAGGTGTGTTAACACCACAAACCCAGCAGCAGCTCAATGTGTTGTACAGCTGCGAGCCGGCTGTCTGTTACAAACTGATACAAAGTATCTCTGAGGAGAATGCTGTATTCTCCTCAGATACTGTATACTAAGTATCAAAGTCCCTGTAAATAAAAAATAACCAACTAGTACCCCCTAGTTTAGAAAAAAACTTTAACTTGACACTAGCTTGGGCAGGGCTATGATGTGATATGGGTAGGGCTTCATTGGGCTGGGGGCGGGACTGGGCATGCTCGGGGTGAGGCTGGGGAATGCCTTACCCGGAACCCAAGGTACCGCACGTCACATATGGCATATAGGGCCAATTCAGACAGGAGCCAATTAACCTTCCGGCATGTCTTTGGAGTACCCCAAGGAAACCCATGCAAACAAAGGGAGAACATGCAAACTCCTTGCAGATCCTGAACGGGATTTGTTCTAATTTATCTGCTATATACAGCTGCTATTGAAATTATAGAGAAGGAAACAGAAGGCACCAAGAAATTCTCCACCATCACTACTTTAAAGTTATTCAGAATTTTTCTAGTGAAGGTCTGTTTAGTTCATATGACTCCCATAACCTAAATGGTTGTCCTATATTGCTCCTTAAAGTATATCAAAAAGGTAAAACTTTGTTTTATTTTCCTTTATTTTTTCATCTCCTTCTTATTGGGTAGGTTTCCTTTCACTTCGTGTCCCAGAAATTACACAGAGAGAAGAAAAAAAATCTCCCTAAAGAAATTCAGACTCTATGATGTCAGGAAAGAAAGTCTCAGGTGACCTACCCACTTAATGTACAGGCTGCTTAAAGTGGACTTAACCCCCGCACCCCCTCTGTTCCTCTTAAAAAGCCCCCAACGCTATCTAAAAGTATTTTGGGAAACAATTACACTTATCAATGTGCTTTTTTTATTTTTTATTTTTCCCCACTGGATTTGTTATACCTATATGCCCCAACTTTTTTGTTTATTTTAAAAAACATAATCTGTGGCCGGTTTCATGTTCCTTGTTCCCTATGCCGGTCCACCAATGATATCTGTGCCAGAGTAGGATGCATAAACAGATCTATACAAGAATTAACAAAATCTTGTGACACTTTGGAAAGCATGCTTAGCTCTGTATCTGATCTGCCTTCTTGTCCATGGTACAGAAGATGTCAAATGCTTTTGCCAGGCAATCTCACAAGTTTTTTTGAAATCTCACAAGATCTTGCTGTGTATGCATGAGATTTTCCTGGAAGGCAATGGTGATGTAGCCTTCCCAGGGGGAAGTTGTGAGATCCTGTCTATGTCACCAGTGCCATTATAGACCAGGAAGTACAATCTAATCACATGGAAGTAACAGCCAAATGCATTTTTTTCCACATAACTCACTAAGATGATTTGATATCGGGATGCTGAGCTCCATGTACCACGGTTTTATTGTTGGGAGGGAGGTCCACTTTAATCAATATTGTCATTCATTCTTGAACAAAGTAATGACAGCTCAGATCATTTCTATGTACTATGGCAGTGGTTCTCAATCTGTGTAACCTCAGGACCCACATTTGTCCTTGGTCATTAAGTCACAACCCAAGTCGTACCGCAATGGAACGCACAGCATTAAGGTACCGAACTGTGGGTGGGAGCTGTGTTTGGGGTATCATTCAAATAAATGGCAATGTAACACACCCCCCACACCAGAATGCATGGTAGGTGCGACTGCATGGTACATTGCATTAATAGCATAGTACTAAGTGATTAACACACTGTACTAGTGTGAATGGGCCCTCAAAAACACTGAAAAACATACACAACCACAGACTCAATCTCACACACTCAGACATTTCACACACACACACCAAAACTTTTTAAATATTTTTTTTAAGGTCCACTCTGTCTCCCTACTTTACGAGAACTGGGGTGGATCCTTGGCCTGGGGTCCATTGTGGGCTGCTGTGCTGTGATGAAGCTCCATCCATATGTGCATTGCTTGTACAGCTCCCTTGCACACCCTGTAGAGGTGCTGGGAGCCAGAACGTGACATCAGTCCAGTCCAGGCACCTCTATAAGACACGTGAGGGAGCTGTAAGCAATGCATGTATCGACGGAGCTCCCTCGCAGCCATAGCCCCATCCCACCTCAAGCTGATACTCGGTGCTGGGCAGCATATTTTGAATGGCTGCTTGGTGTAAGAACTGACAGTGCAGTGATTCGGGGAGGTAGAGGAGCCTCTCACCTAGAAAAGTGGAAGGCATGCGGTGACCCAATGAACACGGGGTCATGACCCACTTTTGGGTTGCGACCCACCAGTTGAGAACCAAGGTACTATGAAACTACAATAATCATTCACTGACAATACAAAGAAAACAATATTACTATTATTAACCTTTATAGATATACTGTAAAGGGACATGCATAATCTATGTGCTTCCCTCTATATATCCAGCAGTCCATGAGTAGACATACTGTATTTAACTGTATGAGCCTCATTATAGTATAGGGTTAATTTTCTAAATGAGTTGGGAATGTTCGCTTACTAATTTGTAGCTGTTTTCACTTATGTGCAGATAACATATATAAACATGACTTTGCTTTTCACATGATTGGATAATTGAAGTGGTAATTCATATGTATGGTGTGAACAGGGCACATAGAAAACCAGTGTTTTCTATATGTCCTATTTACAGCACAATTGTGCAGCAATGTGCAGAAAAAGGCAGCTCAAAGCCATGGTGTAAACAATTTTTTAAAATAGATTCTTAACTCCCTTGGCAAATCAGCCTCATCATGAGAACATGGGAACTCGCCTGCATTGAACTGTTATCATTAGTAGCGGCAGCAAGAGTGAAATGAAAGAGTGTGAACCCAATTCATGTAGAGCCAGTAGTTTTGGTTTGTACATGCTGCTCTATTTCACAATACATAATTTTTAGCTTGCATAATGCTAACTTAACCAAAACCCTATTACCTTGTGATTTTCATGCTATGGCATGTATAGAATATATGTATTATTGAGTCAGTCCAGATGGTGCCAGTGATTATGAATAGTGCCATTGTTACAACTGAAGAACTTTTACTTGTGGTGGCTGTGCAAGTAGTTTAGCTGGGCGAGCAAAAACTTGTAAATTACTATATGCAACAGTTAACAAAGCAGTTGCTGGCACAGTATATAAAACAGACCTTGTATGCTGAGAACGTTAACACCATCGAAAACTGATATGATAGTGTCAGATGGACATGGGCATTGTCTGTCCACTGGTAAAGTATGAGATGGCTGTTTACACATTTCCAGGGTTTCCATTTACTCTGAACAAGGTGTACCCATTACTATGAAATTTCTATTCACCTCTATAGAGGAGTTAATAGATGAAGCCTGATCGGGTTGTATGTAAAGATAGGTTGGACAATATGTCCAGTTCTTTAACAACATTTCTATATATGATGATATGTGAATTGACTTTTAGAGAAACTGGCATTTTGGATTGAAATTTCTCATCTGACATGCTCTTCTAATCTACCAGTTTAAGACTGGACCAACATACATGCATTTATGATAATTGTATCCATGTGGAATATGTACATATGCTGGATGAGTTCTATCACTGCTATATATATATATATACCCAAGAGGTACTTTATAGTTGCATTTATGTACTGGTTTCTGGAACACACAATGTTGTAAGTCGGGTTTTCATGTTTTAAATTAATAAATTGGATTTTAATTTGAACATAAAATGACTGTGGTTTGGACAACTGCACAGCCCTAATTAATAACACAGTTTAATTCAGACGTAGCACAGAGGCAAGGGAAGTACTGTGAAATTCCTTCTCTGCTCTGAGCTACAGATCTGACAGGTGGTTGGCGGGAACAGAACCCGGCAGTTGCATAATTCACATGTACATGGAAAAAAAAGTGGTTGTGTCATCAGGATGGTACTACACCACTGAGGACATTGCCAGGGACCTTTGTTTGCCAGAGTCAGACCCCACATAACAGGAACTATCCCAGCCAACGAGGACAGATGGCAACCATACCCTACACAGCTCTGGCATATGTATACAGTATATGGATTTATATAGCGCCAACAGTTTACAAAATATGGAGAGACAGTACAGTTACAGTACAACTCCATAAGAGTGGAGATGTTCATAGACTCAAAAATGCAAATTTTGGGGAGCCGTGTACTATTGCTGGTGGAGTGACTGGCTTCATGCATAGTACTATAGATGACATCAGTTTAACAGGATGTGTTACAAGTTAACCAGAGCAACAAAGACTTTAAGTGACTATAAGCTTCAGACACAAAACAGCAAGAGAGTGGAAATGTTTCCAATGCGGAAACTCCCTGCTTAGACATTTGGCACCAGAACAGGTATCTCCATCTGAAGATTTCCCCATTGGGTGACTATTGTAAAACTGGATTTCCCATCACTTTCTGTCCCAGTTATCACCATGACAAATAGAGAGAGTAAATCTCAGTGGAGGCCAGAGGGGGTTCTAACAGTTCCACACTCGATACTATAAAGGTTATATGAACCCAAGAACAAAAATTTAAATATATATTCTATATATTTTTTTTAAGAATATACTTTTTTTTTATTCCCATCACATCGCATAATATCATAACCATTTAAACATTTGTATCATTAAGAACAATTTTTTACATCTTGTGTCACTTACTTTACATCATTTCCTTTTTCTATTTCTCTTATATTACTTCCCACCCCCTGCTTCATCTGCTTCTCCCCATACACACACCCCCCTTCAACCAAAACTACAAAAAACATAACAGGGGGCTTGGATATTAGATTCTTAGATCACTTTGTTACACTTGGCCTCTATAAATATTTTTGAATATCTAATGAAATAAAAAAATCCACCCAGGCGCTCCACTTCTCCACAAACACGGGGTATCTATTGTAAAAACAGGCTGTAAGCTCCTCCATACATATTATATTATTTAGTTTACACACCCATTCCCAAATCTGGGGGGTACTTGTTGACCTCCAGTGCCTTGGAATTATTGTCTTTGCTGCCGCTAGTATGGAAACATAGCAGACCTCTTTTTGACCCTATCGTTGGTCCTGTAAGAATTGATAATAATGCCACCTCCGGGGTCTCCAACAGAGACAGTCCTGTCAGGCAGCCACCTATCTCAAAGATGGAGCTCCAGTACGTCCGTAATAGCTGACATGACTACCATATATGTAGCACTGTTCCCTCTTCTACTCCACATCTCTAACACTTCTTTGTGACTAGGGGATTTAATTTATGTAATACTGTTGGGCATCTATACCATTGTGCTAATATTTTAAAGTTTTTCTCCTGCGTTTTAGTTGCCACACTAGACTTAAAAGTCAAATAAAAGGCTTTATTCCACTCCTCTTCTGCTACAGAGTGTCCCAACTCTTGCTCCCATTCCCTAATAATTCCTATAATAGGGTAAGGTTGAATACATCTGTGTTAATAACATATTGTATACTTTAGACCAGGGCTCAAAATTTCAAGTCCTGAGCTACTAGCCAGGCCTTAAGAGCTACTCGCCACCAGTTGCCCCACCTAACCCCTACCCTGCCCGGCCTTAACTATACCCCTAAACACACCCTCTTAAATTATCTTATGATAATTCTTATCTTATGATAGTTGCCGCTTGTAAATGACAGATTAGGGATTCCTGCTACAGGAAAATGCAAGTTCCTGACACAGGAATCCCTAATCGCACCTCATAAGGGATACAATCCTGAGGCATTAACAGCCTGTATCATAGGAGAGGGCCTCATCATTTTCCACTTCAAAAATCTTCTACTCTCAAGGCCTTGCAGGAATTCTGGATTGCCAAGAATGGGTGTTAGTGGGTCCAAATATGATGATATCTTATACTTCACAACCATTGCATACCATATTGTCAATATGGATGAAATTAGGAGGGACGTGGTCCAACTTTGAAGCCGCTTTGATAGTCGTATCCAGGGTATGGATATCAGGGACAGTGACACTTCTGACTGCTCAATGGTTACCAAACGTTTGGACTGTATCCTGTAGTGAACCAATCTCCCATCCATCTAAGTGTCACTGCCTTATAATATGCTTCCATATGTGGGAGTCGCCCCCCCCCGTCTATTTTTCATTTAAACGAGATGTCATATCTCAGGCGCGTCATAGAAGAACCCCAAATATATAGCAAAAGAAGAGTCCGTAATCTAGAAAAATAATCGGGGGAGAACATTCATATTAAATAATACCATGCACCCTACCCATGAATGTTTTTTTTTTTTCATTTTATAGGCCTCAATATGTCTCTGTGTTGACTCTAGGAGCAGCAAATAGTTAAAACAATATAGTTTCCTCAGATCAGCAGGTATAGCAACACCCAAATACTTAAGGGTATCTGATAGGGATGCACCGATACTAGTATCGGTATCGGTGCAGATACTGAGTATTTGGGCGAATACCTGTACTTGCCCAAATCCTCCGATACTTATCCCGATACTGGAACTTCCGGTCAATGGGAGATTTCCTCTGACCGGCAGTGCCATGAGGGAACATGGAGCCAGCTTCCTGGACAATCAGGAAGCCGGGCCACGGTCATTGACTCACGGGCTGTCTCCCTGATTGGCCAGGAAGCCGGCTCCATGCTGTTTGGCCGGCTTGATGCGGATTGGCTGGGAAGCTGGCTTCCCAGCCAATCAGCATTCAGCCAGCCCAGCAGCATGGGGCCTGCTTCCCGGCCAATCAGCAATCCGGGCAGCAGGTAATGACACACCTCCCGTCTTCCTGATTGGCTGGGAAGCTGGCTCCATGCTGATAGGCTAGGATGCCGGCTTCCCGCTCAATCAGCATGGAGCTGGCCAAACAGCATGGAGCTGGCTTCCCGGTCATTCAAGAAGATTGCCCCGGAAGCTGGCTTCATGCTACAGGAAGTACTGGTATTGGTATTCTGTATCGTCAAGTAACGAAATATAAATATCGGTACTCGATACCGAAAAAATGGTATCGGTGGATCCCTAGTATCTGTGATCCAACAGAATGAAATGCTAGAGCTTAAAAAGTAACGCTCCCCCTGTGGGAGGGTAACATCCGAGCACTGTGATTTACTAGCATTTATTGGAAAATTACTCAGCTGACCAAATCGTTTTATTTCATCTAGGATCAAGGGGAATTTCTAGGATTTGTGACATATAACAAAAGATCATCTACGAAAATACTTCATTTATGTGTCCTTTCCCCAATTTTAACCCCTCTAATTACATTTTTCTTACATTTTGTTTTCCCCTCCTCTCACATATTTAATATCAATAAGAAAAAAAATTATATAAAAACACCTAATAAAAAATAATTATTCAGGCAGTGTAGATGAGGAAATATGGGGAGTGGAAGTGGTAGATTCCATGGGGGATCGCTGTTAAATTGTAATATATAGCAGCTTACCAGTCCTCAGATATGGTAGCTGCATCAGTTTTCTTTTTTTCAAGCTGAAAACATTTTCAGCAAATACAGAAAATACCTGTTGATCTTGCCAGAAACTCAGTATCCTTGTCACTTTCTATGAGCTGAACTAA
>NW_017307946.1:12967-15822 GCF_000935625.1 Nanorana parkeri | reverse complement strand
CCACAAAATATAACACATACACACAACATGTAATGAAGATGAATAGAGAAATACATAATTGAAATAAAGTCTGGATGATAACCATGACTCCCTCCATAGATACAAGGGAAAGAAGTGAGCATTGACATCCCCAGACAGAAAGTATGTTACTGAAAGGATCAATGGGTGAAAAGAATAGGAAAAAAGGCCTGAAAAAAGTGACCACATCTAAGGACTGGTAAGCTGCAATCAATCAATCAATCCATCCATCATCAGTGCTGTGAAATGAAATCATGGTTTCTATGGAGGAGGACTTGGAACCCAATGGGACAATATAACCTTACAGGGTATGGTGAGAAAGGATTAAAGCAATACAATTATTTAGCATGTGGCACAGAGGTGAACAGATTCTAGTAACATGTTTCATGAATGCAGCTACTTAGTCATGGACGCATCTCAGGAAAGGTATGTGTGGTATAGGGCAGGTACAAGATCATTTAGACTATAGGTGTGCCTTAATCTGACTAGAGTAAAGTGAAATCAGTTGCTGTTGGTGAATCATCAATGCTATATGCTTTGTGGATTACCCAAGCCTCCAATGTGCAGAAGTGTATGTAACCCCAAGTAGGAGCTGTTCTGTATATGAAAACAGTGCTCCAATTGGACTTAGAAGTTACCTCCACAATCACTTTTTCATCCTGGAGGTCAGCTTTGCATTCCAACATGCCTATAAAGATTTTTTTTATAATAATAACCATATTTTAACTGCATCCTGCTATTTAAGTAGTAATATAGATTATGGCTCATGATATCAGGGTATATTAATAAACATGTAATTTTTATTTTAATATAAAAAGGAAATTGTTAACTCATTGCCGTATTGCCAAGAATTTCAGGCAATTAGTTGATAAATTCTTTATATGGGAAAAAAATTCTTGAAATCTTGTGATAGTTTGCCATTGTGGGGGTACTATTATAAATTGCCATGACAACTTCATCTAATGCATGATATCGCCTGTGGCCAAATGATGTATTAGGCAGTCACTAATGCATATGTCTTCCCATATGTCATGGATATTTTTAATGAATATGAACTATGACAGTTTATTGCTATAAACCAGAGAAAAAGATTGCAAACTTAGTAGAGGAGGGTTCCTCTGTTCCTCATATTATACATAATTTTCTTGTTCGATATTGAAATATATCACTTTATACAGTGCTTTAAAGCAGGGCTGTAGCAAGGGCTAAAGGCCTTGTTTACATTTACATGCACAGCCATATAGCATGCATGTTCAAGCACAAACCTGCGCCCGGGAGGGACAGCTGGAGTCACCTGTACAACTCAATGACAGTACGTGTGCATGCAGCTACACACCAACCCAAACTTGCACATCCGTACAGGTATGAATGCTTGCCTTTGGATGCAGCTGGTCTGCGTACCTCTACCTGGGTCAGTGAATGAGAAAGTACTGAAGTACCGTAAATGGATCACCATGATAGCTAGGCAACTAGCATTGTCGAAGAGAGACCCCAGATGTATACTTTAAAGTAATTGTACCTCAAATGGCAGAATAAGAATACACCAAATTTATTTTTGAGAAACAATATTTTCTAAAAAGTTTTCTTCTTATAGGATTCCAGTGTCTCCAGCGCAAAGGAGCAAGTGAACAAATTTAACAGTCATTCTCTATAGCTTCCCCAGGAGCCTTGTGCCAGCTGAAGATATATAATTTATATCCATTTCAGTGACTGATTGTTTTTTTTACAGCTTTGACAGTTCAAACTGCATTGGATTTAAACAGATGTAGTATGTATAACGGGGATACTGGCAATGCCAAATTTCACAGAACGCAGGCTTCCCTGCCATCTGTTGTGCTTCCCTGAAGTTCCATTGGTCATCTTGACACAAGGACCGAGCAAAACAGACAGTAAATCTGTCAGGAGGAGGATCAGATTGTTAGCTGTTTGAAAGCCAGAAAGGACAGTTTTTTAATTCTTACATAACAGAAAAATAGCTTTCTTCAGTAACAACAACATAAAGTCCGCTTGTCTTTCAGCAAAACAACATATTACAGTGTCTCACCAATTCAAGGTTCATACTTACATTCCATGTGTCCCATGACTTTAGGGTTTTCCTCAACAAAACTACTCAATACTATTTAGCAGCTTCCACCCCTGGGTTGAGTCTTCCTGACTCCTGCACAGGGACCTTCCCTGTCTCCCAGGTGGAGCCCTGAACATTAGACAGCACCCTTTCCATAAGGGCTGTGCACAGGTGTGCAATCATTAGGTCCTGGCCACTACTAAACCATGGACCCAGGAATAGAGATTTCATCCCTCCCAATTATCTTCTTTTTTTTTTCTGAATTAGAAAACCACAAATTATCCATAACAGCACGCATCTTGCTATGCTTCATATAACCGACAATGTCCAGCAAAATGCACGTACACACGTCCTTAATCAAACTGAAACTGTTTAGGGTTAAATAACCTTATTGCAGCCACATTAAAGCATTTTGTATGTGCATCTGAACCATCTACAACACAATTTTAAAGGTTACAGTCAGCCTCCCAATTATCTTTGAAATCTCCTGGTTCCAGGATGTGCTTCCCCCCCACCCAGAATCCATACCAGACTCTTGCCCGAGCATGTTGCCTTGAAGGCCAGTGAAGGGGGGCTATGAACATGTCCCTCCCCCCTGAAACATACTAGGCCACATGCCCTCAACAGGAGATGTGAGGCCCACCATGTCACCATGTTGATGAGGACAAGGGCATCTTCCCCATAACATTGGCCTGATGGTTTTGGGGGTCTGCAGATAATGGGCTAATTGAAATCTGGAAGCCCCCTTTAAAAATAAGGTAGCACTCAGATG
>NW_017307946.1:1225-12816 GCF_000935625.1 Nanorana parkeri | reverse complement strand
CCACTTAAAAAGAAGGTAGCACTCAGATCCCCCGCCCCTGCCCCCCCCTCCCCCCACACACACTTGAATATGTAAGAGTACATAATACTTCTCATTCACAAAAATAAGTGAGCAGTAAATAAAGATACCCAAATATTTGGCATGTCCTTTATTAAAACAATTTAAAAAGAACAACAAAAAATGTCCCATGGTGAAAATCCATTGTCAATGATGTCATTCAGTGATTTAGATCCTTGTCAATTATGATGAAAGATGCACTTGCCAAATAAGAGATCCCCGAGTTGTCATCTGTAATATAAGGGAAGGGGTGGGGATAATGGTGACATCATTGAATAAATATTAGGGATGCACCGATACTGGTATCGGTATCTGTGGCAATACTAGTATCGGTACTCATATTCGCTCAAATGCTCCGATACTTACCCCAGATACCGAATCCTCTGGTCAGAGGGAGATTTCCTCTGACCGGCAGTGCCACGAGGGAACATGGAGCTGGCTTCCTGGCAGTTTAGGAAATGTGCGGCATGTAATGACTTGTTGCACGGCTTCCTAATTGGCCGGGAGGCCGGCTTAATGCTGATTGGTTGTGAAGCTGGCTTTCCTGCCAATCAACATCGAGCCAGCCAAACAGCCAGCTCAATGCTGATCGGCTGGGAAGCGGTAGAAATACCTATTGGCTCACATGAAAGGGAGTAAATGTTCATCATTAGGACGAACGTCCAAACAAGCAAACTTCGATCCAAACCTGTTTTGCTATTGACAATCACACCTATATGATATTTTTTGACATGCCATTCCAAAACCATGAGCATTAATATGGCATTGCCCCCCCATATGCAGCCATAACAACCTTCATGCTTCTGGTAAGAAATTCCACAAGAGTGTGTCTGTTGATATTTAGTAAGTGTGCCTGCTGGATTTTTGTAAGGTTACGTAGTGATGTTGGACCCTGGCTCACAATCAGTTTACTAATTCATTCCAACAGGGCGTTCAACAGGATTAAGGTCAGGACTTTAAGTTATTCCACACCAAACTCAACAAACCATGTATTTATGGATCTGTTTTTTAGAAATAATACAGGATACCAAGTTGGAGGTACTAGCAGAGGTGAAAAGGCACAGCTGGAGACAGCTTAGTGAACATATATACATATATACAAATAACATGAGTCATAATAAACTTTGGACTTTGTGATCTTAGTACAGTTTTTCATGTATCTTGCTTGACATTAGTAGCTCACAGATTTATTTTAACTTGTGTGGAATAGCTTTTTGAGAAATGTGCATCCTTATAGAAACAACTTTTTATAACTCTAATAAACAAAATGTGTAGTAGAAGAGTATTGTATTGTGTTAGACATAGATTAACGCAGAAATTTTGGAGCTTAAGCAATACCCTTTATTGGCTTACTTAAGTTATTAAAGATGTAAGTTTTGAGGACTAGTTAGATTCATTCTTCAGGCTTTGAAATCAACAAAGCCTGAAAAAGGGATCTAAGTCATACCAAAAGCTTGCATCTTTAATAACTTAAGTTCACCAATAAAGGGTATCACTTAAGCGACAAACTTTTTAAATTAAAATATGCAAAACATGACAAAGCAAAATTGCAACAAAATCTATATCACTTTCAGCTGTTTTTAAATATTACATAAAACGCGTGTACTTAAAATTGCTAAGCAATGGATTATATATCAACTTATGCTAAAATATCCCCTGGCCAAGTACTAATGTGATCGCAAGCCTTGTGAAAGTCTTAGACTCCCACCAGTTTTGAGCTGTTTAGAACTGCAGTAATATATAAATATGAGTCATGAGGCACCGCGGGACAGCAATTTAAAAGACAACCTAGCAACAGGAAATTTTGCTTCCAGATGCATTTTCTTTAACCCAAACAGAGTAGCATTAAAGTAATTTAATGATGATGTTTTATCATGAGCAGTTCGGTCAGCAAATAAATGAAAGCCCAGTTATATTGATTGAGGTACATAAAGGTTATTGATGTTTTATTGAGGTTAATCTGGATGGCTGAAAATTTTTATTTTAAAAGCATTACTGAGGATGTTTGTAAGCAGAGTGCTCTCAGTATTGCTAGTTCAATCAAATTTCTTTGTACAGTACTTGAAAACTATTATAGTCTCATATACGCTTGATTGACCATCCATCTTGTAAGTAATTGTAGGTCATAGAAGCTATAAATTAAAGGGCCAAGAAAACACACAGTTAAAAAAACCTTTATAGTAGCTGTTACACCTTCTTTATGTCCATAATTCTTTTGATTGACTGGCCCCTTGTGCACTATATGGCTCTGTAGCATAAGAAGGGTGACAAGAGTCTTAAGGACAGCAGCTCTACATACTCCTGCCATTGGCATCATTACTACTTGATCTTATGAACATATAGGGGTTGATTTATTAAAAGCAAATTGGCTGTTTACTTTGCAAGGGGATTTGCATTTTCCAGGGGAAGATAAGTGAATTAAGTAAAGATCTGCTGACTTCCATCGCCCAATCATGTGGAGGCAGAAGTACTGTTTTTTTTATATTTATGTATACTTGCACCTGATCGGGTATTCTATGCTAAGTGAAATTTAATCACATTACAAAGCTAGAAGAAACTTCCCCTGCAAATTGAAAATCCCTTGCAAAAGTAAACGTATTGCCTTTAGTAAAACAACTCCATAGAGAATTACACCATACTAGTTATGGCTATTTTTAGATCACATGTGGCAACTAACTATAGTGAGAGATTTAAAAATGATATCATGAAGCTTAAAGTGATGCATGGGTAAACTGGCATTCCATATGTCTGCATGTTAACTTACTTATTCCATCCTCTGGCAGTCTAAAGTGTTCTAGATAAGGTAGTGGAGCAGCACTGCTTGAGAGCTATCCCACGGTTCATTTAATTCTGAAATGAATGTCCAAGGAAAGAATGCATCTAAGAGTACACAACTTGCAAGTAATAGATAGGGGTCAAAATCTGCTAACCTTATAAGTTGGCTGTAGATCACCAAATAGTGTATAACTGCTAATGATTATGTGCTTATTCCCGTTAGGTATGAGTAATGAGGATTCCAAGTAGAAACAGGTGTAGTCAGGCTGGTAACCATTGTGCTCCCTGCACTGACATCTCTCAAGGTATATAGACTATTGAAATCACCAGGGTACCCCCTGATAATCAAACACACAGGGCTCCCCATAGAAAACTTAATGTGTTGAGGGTTTGCAAAATACTGTGAGGCTGTCCACCCACTTTGCCAGGGAATTTGCACTTTGCAGGGACGTTTCCCTTCAGTTTAATGAATGAGGTGAATCTCTGCCAGCAATTAGGTGCACACAAAATTTTTTCCTTGAACATGACTGGATATTGCAAAGTGAACCACATCCACCAAGCTATGGGAAACTTCCCCTGCAATGTGTAAATTCCCTTGCAAAGTGAACAGTAGACATGTGCGGTTCGTTTCGTTCCGAATCGAAATTCGGACGAAATTTTGGAAATTCTGAGATTCGGATGTATCCGAATTCCGAATTACAGATATAACGAATGCACATAAATCTGAATTTCCAATTCCGAAATTCGTGAGCGGTAGTCTGTATGAAATTTCGTTTGTTGGACAAAATTTCATTGCAGCAAATGGACATTTGAGGGGGGAAAAAAAAGTTTTTTCCCTCTTAAATGTCACTTTGCTGCAATGAACGTACGAAACGTAAACAAAACAGAATTTCGTACAGACTACCGCTAACTAATTTCGTCTGAATACGAATTCTGAAACGAATTGACTTTCAGACCTGAATCCCGGAAAACGAAATAACGCAAAATCCGAAAAAAACGAACAAAACACTTTTTTTGCTGGTGCACATGTCTAGTGAACAGCCTATATGCTTGAGCTTTGGCCCTGATTGGCTGCTGCTCCATTGATAATCAGTTTCCATTTTAGTCTAGGCCTTTCTCTTGCTCTAAATCAATCACACCTAGCCTGGGCGCTAATCGTTTAGGCTTTCTGTTTAAATTCTCAAACCACTTTACCTGTGCCATCTGTTTTAAATGGAAGCCTCGTATAAGATGTGCAAAAAAATCTGCTTCCTGATTAAGTCTCATTTAATCTTTTGCAACACTTGCCTGAAATAACTGACCATTCACTGAAGTCCTCTTCAGTAATTGCTATGTAGTATTCATGATATATAATTGTGTAGCAAAGTGCCCATATACTCACCATGCTCAGATACACTCCATTTTCCACAACTTGCTGGGTTTCTGGACATGCCAGGGAAGAAAAGTTACTCAGTTTTCATCTCTTAGCAGCTAAGAGAGGCCAGACATGATGAGGCAGAGGTAGCTGGGCATGTGGTTTTCAGCCAGGGGAGTGGTCATCCACAATCAGAACAGTCATGCAGGCAGCCGGGCAGGAGCCTAATAGCACACAGCTTGTCCAGAAGACCCAGCTACTGTGAGAAGCTGGGTGGCCCTTTGTCTATAGGCATTGGATCTCCAGCTGTTTGCCTGTTTTAACAGAGCTATCCTGGACTTCACTGAGAGGGACATTGTTTATGAGGATAAGTGCATGTAGCTGTTTGTGTTCTGAACTTTTTTTTACTGAAGTAGTGATTCCCAGCTAGACTGTTGTTATAGAGTCTCATATATACTATGCTATACAGCTATGTTACACTGATTGAGCCACAGAGACATTGCTGTGAAGAGTTTGTGCAGTTTTCATAATCTTTTATGCATTATTCTGCAGTATATGCATGCTATTTGCCCTTCTGACCCTGTATTGCATTATTGCTTCTAACTTTTCACCTATTTATAAAATTTCAAGTTACCGTTACTTCCTCATCTGATCAGTTGTCCAATTACCTATCCTGTCAAACTGTAGTTAAGAGTAGAGACAAACACAGAGCAATAAAATACGCTGTGCTGGGATACTGGCTGATAGTAGCCCCCCAACAATTGAAATCCTTTCCCTGCTTTTTATTATTTCCATTGCATATTTAATGTCTTTGCTAATATTTTCTATAATCACAGTTGTGGTCTTCTTTATGCTTACGGACATCTTTCTCTTTTGGAATTCCTTTCCATATATGGTACACATTTCCTGTAGATGTTTTTGTCTCTTATCAGCCAGTGAAACATCATCAACAAACGCCAGCTGCATGATAACATCTTTTGGCAGTTGCACATGCAGTGTATTATTAACACATGTTTGTATTGTTTTACATGTTTAAAATAGAACCTTTGTATGCCCTACTTATTGGTGGGCCCAAGACAAACATTTCATGAGTGGAACCCCAATCCTTTGACCCACTTCTAGTCCTTCCAAAAATTATACTGGGAAAAAGCTGTGCCTGCAAAATTAAGATAGTAAATGCATACCTCTCCAGCTGCCTGTGCTGCCAAACACCACTCTGCTGTACCACACAGATATACTGTATATATGTGCATCACAACTGCATTGCTAAGAAACCTGGGGGGCCCATGGTTTCTATACCAATATCTTCTGATTATCTGGTGGGCCCACTGAACTGGTGGGCCTGGCTAAACTACTCCTTTCATCTTTATTGTAAATGTGTGGGGCAGAAACAGTTGTCAATGCACATTAATGTAAAGTTACTATTCTTGGGAGGGAATAAATGGCATCACTACTCTAAAGAGGTTTATTATAAGGTAAAAAAAGGCCATCTACAACCAATGACTGCCAATTTACAAGAACAAGGGGAAAAAAAACGTTAAGAAGAAAACATTCTGCCTACATACTATCTGCAGTGACTTGTCCAGTGTGTCTCAATACATCCAATATTTCTTCAACTACAGATTGCAAGATTATTATATAGCTACTGCGCAAATCAGTAGCTTTAGAAGTACACGGACAATGTTCCCAGAACATGGTTGTCATGGAAACAAGTCATGATCCAGCTAAGAAAGAACAATGCGTGGGAGTCAGCTCTATCTGCATGTAAAAAAGTAAAGAGCTGACAAAGGTAGAAAGCAACAGGGACCACAAACCAAAATATTAACATTTATATAGCAGGGGAGGGGGAGTTGTTGAATTAAATATTGATTATTATAAATGGAAAAGGCTATGGCATCCAGACAGAGGTCAGACTAAAAAGTAATACAATTCCTTTGAGTGCAGTGCATAATGTTTACTATACATGAGCTGTAGATTGTACACAGCCTACAAAAAGCTTGAAATACATACATTTTCTGTGAAATAAATGTTAATTTATGTTTCTAGTTGAATAACAAAATGAAAAAATTGATGAAAAAATAATTGGAAGAACATAAATGCCTGTGTTGTACTGTGTTGTTTTGCCTTATTTTAAAACATTAATTTCAAGGAAAACTGAATCAGTAAACAACAAATGCATTTGGTAAATAATGCAACTATGATAAAATAAAATATTTCTAAAACTGTATCTTCATATAGACAACATTTTCTTTTGTATAGTTTTGGATAGAATAGGGAAAGGTTGAAAGCTCTGACAAGTTTTTTGGATTCACCCTATTAGTTCTAGTGAGTATTCTCTGTGGACATAAAGTGATAGGAAATCCAAAATGTTGCAACAGGAATAGATGGGAAATCTTTGAATGAGGACCTGTTCCAGTGACTCCACAAGAGAAAGTGAGGGGTAGTCTACCTAATGGGACCCAAGCAGCTAAGCACCCCCAAAAAAATTTGACAGGGGTTTTTACTATTCTCTACTCAAGCTAAAACTAAAAAAGGAAGGTTTTGGCTAGAAATACACTTTTTTTTTTTTTTTACACTTAATTATGGTAAACACTATCAGCATCTAAACTACTTGCATGACATAAAAAATAGCAGTCTTTTCTCTTGAAAAATGTTATGGTAGGAGAGGTAGCATTAAAAATCGTACACAGATTGAGAAATTTGAAATATTTGGATCCCGGTATGGCCATGTCATAGATGTTTTTACAGAAAAGCTGTACCTTGTACTAAACTTTTGGGAACCCACCCTTCCACACCCTCCCCAAATTAAAATACCTGTACCCAACCCCTTCTTTGCTTTCTTATCTTACTTTTAGAGCTGCTGCCCCTAATGTGTTCCTCTGTGGTGACATTTCTTTAGCCCTTGTCCTGCCCACAAGTCCCCATAGGCTTGAACGGAGGCATATGCCAAGTGTGTTGCGGCTGTGGGGTGTTTTAGCTTAGTGCAATTTAGCTTAGGGGGGCTAGGTGAGTAGGTTACTGAAAAATGTACATCTGTCCTTGAAGGCTGGCCATTGAAGAAATAATTTTGGAAAGATTTATTAACAGATGGTTGTAAGTGAATAAAAAGCAGTAACATATTTGTTTAGCCATTTTATGCTACTTTTTGGTAACTAGTAATTTTTTTTTCATTTGTCTGTGCTTTAACAATAGCATATATCTTTTGGACTCCATTGCCCTAAATGATAAAAATTATCGCTCTAAAAACATTTTGTAGGTGATATTGTCTCCCAAGAATGATCTTCCGGCATGTTTGGAAATCATTGATAAATATCCATCATTTTGTTTGTCATAAGTCCTTTTTGCACTTAGAATGCTGTGATGTCACCGAACATCCTTTAAATTTGAATATAAACTGCTTCCCCATTTTTAGAACCTAAGCCATATTTGTTAATAGGTTATATTTAGAAATCAGTGTTACCATTTTATACTATGAAAGAGTTTGGATAGGTATATTTTTTTAATATGAGTTTTATGTAATTTCCTCATTGTTAAACTTTCTATGAATCCAGTAGGGCTGGATGACCTGCATGTATCACGTACCTGTGCGGAGACTGGATGTAGGAGGAGGCTTCCCTTGCAGCTCGTGTCCTAGGGACTCTGGTATTGGGGACAGAGTCCTTATAGACAGTGAGTGGCAGGAGGGCCAGAGGCGGTTCCACCGTGCAGGCCACTCCTTGGTTTTGCGGCAGGGTCTTGCAAATCTTGATATCCGAGTTCAACAGGCCGAGGTCACACCGAGCAGGCAGAGCAAGTACAAAAGGAGAAGGCGTAGGCAGTCCAGTGAAGCAATCCGAGGTCAAGGGTATAGGCAAACAAGAATGGTCAAACGTTCCGAGGTCAAAGGCAGGCTGTAGGCAAACAAGGTCAAAGTCAATCCGGGTCGATAATCAAGGGTACTGTGAGCCTTTTGGAGAGCATCACTTCCTGTGAGTCTTTTGGAGAGCATCCCTTCCTGTGAGCCTTTTTGGGAGTGTCACTTCCTGTGAGCCTTTTGGAGAGCGTTCTTCTGCGGACAGTCCTTGGCGCGCGCATGCGCACAGGTCCATTACGGGAACCCCGGCTTGGCGCATGCGCAGAAGCAGCAGGTCTCTGACAGCATGAATAATTTCTTTTTTTGGAATGATCAGTGGCATGAACAAAAAGACTGCAGGTGAAACACTGCAGCTTAATATAGCACAGCGGACTGGTGTACTTAATGAGGCACTATCACCAAGTTGAAAAAAATGCAGGTAAAAGCACAGAAAAAGCAAGTATTTGTACTGTTTTTTTCTCGGCTTAAACAAAGTTTTCTTAATTTGCAATGTGCACTTTAACTTGCTTGAACATTTAACTACTCCAGGGAGTCAAGTCCTCTATATCTTGACATGCCAAAACCCTTTCCTATTATGAGTGGTCTGGCAACAGGGTCTCTTTAAACCCTAGCAGCATGGAAACCAAATTCCCAATCAACTAAGTTGTATCTGCTGTATGTGTTACCATACAGTTTGATTTTATCTGGAGAGTGTATGTATGTGCAAGCCGGGGTCTGATGTTTTGCATCACTGTGTTTTTCTGCTTGTTTGATGATAACAGGTAATCATTTAAATGGAAATCCTAAGTATTTATCCAGAGGCTGCCCATGAAAAACCTCTAAGAGCTATTGATGACTGAATGAGAAGTTATTTTAAGTTGAGCAGTCCCTGACTGGTGACAGGGCTTTTGCTAGTCGCTGGTCTGTAGGAAGGCAATAAACTAAGCTGGTGAGAATAGTAAAAAAGTGTAAGTAGAAGTGTGCTATAAGAAAGTGGTGCAGTTTGGTAGGAGATTATTCTGGGAAGTGAAGTAAATTGAAATCAGAGAAAGGAAAAGACATAATGTTACACTGCCATTAAAAAATGAAAAGTGAGCTAAATTATGTAACAGCAGCTTATAAAGGAACAAAAGTGTAACAGGTAATTTTATTTTTTTGTAATGTTGTTGCAAAACTAGACATAGCCATTAGAAGGGAGTCAGATGTCAAGTCAAAGCAACCACCTTGTTTTTTTGTTTTGTTTTTGTGTCCCTTAATAAACATGCACATATGAATTACCAATACATGTTTATGTCTGTAAAAGCTGTAAACTAATATAGAATGGTAGAATTGAGCGAACACAGATGGTTCCAATTTGCCAACAACACTTGCCCAATATGATTGGATGTCCTCTGTCGGAGCCTTTATTAAGCAAAGTAGAGGAGGGTTTGCAATAAATTTCATCCAGTCAACACAGAGACCCCTTTCTCTTTCCCTTTCTTAAGGTGGATTTAAAGTGTGCAGTAGGTTTTAAATGGCTCCTATAAATTAGGAGCATCATTTTAACTATGGGGCCAAAAAGGGCCCTCTTTAATTAAATGTTTTTCACAGAAAAATTGAAAATTAAAAGGAAAGCAACACAATACACAAAACAGAAGGAAAATTGCAAATACAAAAATCATTAAATTACATATACTAAACTACTCTAAATCTTAAAACTTTTTTTATACAAAGGAAAATAAATACAAATAAATGGGGAAAAGACACAGATACAAAGAGCACTAAATGAAATATGTTAAGCTACCTTAAATTTCCCTCCCCAAAAAAGTAGATTTTTTAAAAATCAAATTCTGACTAAGCAGCTCAATGAGAAAAAAAATTGAGAATTACAGGGTTATTCACAAAAGGATGAAGAGTTTGGAGAAGGCAGGAGAAGTGAACACTCTAGGCCAATATAGCTGATTTGGAAAAGTTATCCAATTCAACTAATTTTCCAGGTTTAGCTGTGTTGTCCTAAATTGTTCACTTCTCCTGTCTTCTCCCTTTTTTGAATAGCCCTGTAAATATGTTTTCTAAATGATGGCAACTGTAAAATCAGTTCTTTAATTCAAAATCTATTCCTCTAAAAAAACTACAGACTTGCAGAAAATGGTAAAGCTACATCATAGGAAGACACTTTGAAAACCCACTTTAAAATTGAGGAGAACCATTTTACATTTTGACCAGTCTAGTCTAGTTCATCTACCTCAGAGGCGGCTCTCTAATTAGGCGAGTTAGGCGGTCGCCTAGTCAATGGCACCGCAGCCACGCCCCCCGCCCGCAGTGTGATGTCCGACACCCAAACGTGTGACACATTAGTGCATGCGTTCCCGTCCAGTGCGATCTGCAAAAATGCTACAAGCACTATTTTGTGCAGATTGCACTGGATCGGAATGCAGGCACTAATGTTTCATGCATTCGGGGTGCCGTGATCGCACTGCGGCCGGGGTGTGTGGCTGCGGTGCCATTGACTTCAATGCACCGTCCCGCCCCCTCCCACCCTAGAACGCAGGGGTAAGTTTTGTGCGTGATTGCGGTGCGTTCCAGCAGCTACCGCTCTGGAACACACTGTAATTGGTGTGAACAAGCCCTAAGGGCCCAGTCCCACCCTAAGGAGTGCGTTCCAGTGCGTTCGGCCTCTGAAATGCACTGGAACGCAACCCGGCCGGCTCACTTTGTTTTGGGGCGTGGTGGTGCATTGAACTCAATGACACTGTAGCCACGCCCCCCGCCCACAGTGCGATCTCCAACACCCAAACATGTGACACATTAGTGCATGCATTTCGATCCTCTGCAATCTGCAATAATGCTGCATGCACTTTCTCCTGGAAACACTTTCTCCTGGAAAGGTTTACTCTGCTCGATCGAGCAGAGTAAACCTTTTTCTGCTCTATTGTCTTCTTTTTTTTTCTGACATCGGAGCCGCCGTCAGTCAGAAAAAAAAATCAGCATAGGAATGCATAGCTACATTCCTATTGGCTATTTCACTTTGCAATAGCCAATTGCAAACTAGCTATTGCACCTGCCCTCTGCTGCTGTCAATCACTAGAAGGGGACCTGATGGAGAACTTCCGGTCCCCTCTGCTGATTGACGGCAGCAGTGGGCTGGTGCAATAGCTAGTTTGCTATTGGCTATTGCAAAGTGAAATAGCCAATAGGAATGTAGCTATGCATTTCTATGCTGATTTTTTTTTCTGACTGACGGCGGCCGGCGGCTCCGATGTCAGAAAAAAAAAGCAGACAATAGAGCAGAAAGAGAAAGTGTTTCTCGGCCAGGCGGTGCTATCTAATAGCGGGAGACTCCCAGAGTGTCTGGGAGAGTTGGGATGTAATGACAGATCAGCGTCCCTGGTAACCAGGGACTCTCTGCAAGTGGCTGAAGCCAGCCGTGAGATTACGGCTGGCACCGCCCAGCTGTCAGTAGCAGGCTGTCGCCCGGCCAGCTACGGCTTTCACCTCAGCTCAGTCAAGCCGAGGCATATGCCGAGGCAACTTCGGGAGCAGGACGGGCTATAGTGAATAGCCCGTACAGCAGCCCTTCGGTTCTACTGAACC
>NW_017307946.1:0-331 GCF_000935625.1 Nanorana parkeri | reverse complement strand
ATTCTAGCTCTAGAAGCTGTAAATTCCTGGCTGCTGGGATTAAACGCTCGTCTTACAATATGCAATGTATACAGTTCATTTTTAATTATTGTTTGCATTGTCTTTCAATATGGGTGTAAGTGGGGGCCTCATGTTTGAGTTTCGCCTAAGGCCTCACAAAGTCTAGAGCCGCCTCTGATCTACCTCATCTCTCCAGAACAGCCTGAAGCTGCAACAGCCCCATATTAATCTGCATACAAGCATATTGAGTATTGATTCCAGTGACTACACTGATCCTGTCTGCAGATGTTATTTTTTTTTTAGCATGTATTATTTATTGAAGTTTCAAAGG
>NW_017307945.1:306212-326391 GCF_000935625.1 Nanorana parkeri | reverse complement strand
CCGCCATTTCGGGTGCGATGACGTCACCGCGGCCTGGGGATTGCGGCCGTGTCTTCCCCTCAGATCTCCCTGGTTCTGCTACCAGTATAGGAGGGCTGTCCGGCGGCGAATCTGGCCGGCTGTCCTGTGTCCCGGCTACCCGGTGGGGCGGGCAGTTTCCCCCGTTGAAAGGGGAGGAAGATGTCTCGTCGTCCGAGGGGGTCGCTCTGAAATCGAGGCCGGTCGGTGTGGAGGCTTCTCCGGCATTCGTAGGCCTCTGCCGCGTATGGGGGAATCGTTCCGCAGGGAGGTACGTGGGGGTCACAAAAAGTCTCTTGATGGCAGTCTTGGGGGTATATTGTGATCCCCTTGACTTGCCCCTTCTCCTCATAGTGCCAGAGATGGCGTATGGGCAGTGTGTGTTCCGATTTTCGGTAAGATGAGCCGGGAGCAGAAAGAAAGCACAGCTCACACGGCCATTGCCAAGCCACGCCCCCTTAATATAATATTTTGAATAGAAAGACTTCTGAGTTTCAATGCTGAACCAGCATCAGCTTTCACCTTAAGCTGAAAGGAGGGGCAATGAAAAATGAATAATAAGTGGATCCAAAATACATATGTCACGTGCAAGGAATTCACATGTCTATGACATCCTTTGTGTATGCTAGGCTCCTACTATAGATGTAAATGCTTCTTTATATTTACCAAGCTTGACTGATGGTGACGGTGGGCAAACAACTTGTTCATACCATCTGCGTTTGGGCTGTGCTGGCCGTATTTTCCAGTGCAACCCAAACGCAGGACAAGGCAATTTGCCTTGTCATGGATGGTGACAGTTCACACCACTGCATTCCAGTGGTGTGTGCTTAAAATAAGTAATGTATGCATGTACTGCATCACACCATGGTGAGCTCATAGAACTTGTGACATTTCAATAATGTTCAAACAAAAAAAGAAATGATGAGGCTGGATCGAGCACATAGATATTGTCCGGGTGCACGCACAACAGCAGCTGTGGCTGCTGGGGTGAACAAGGAGACAGCATACACTTCATAGCTTGATATACAGTATATCTAGACTCCGCGGAGAGCATAAAGCTTTTACAATAACACAGGACAGATGAAATTTACAAAATACAAATCAATTAGCCATATGTTCTAAATTTCGGTAATTTTTCCTTAATATAGTAAAAAAATAAAACCCCCAGTGGTGAATAAATACCACCAAAAGAAAGCTCTATCTGTCCCCAAAAAAGGGTATAAAATTCATTTCAGTACAGCGCTGCATGACGGAATAAATGTCAGTCAAAGTACCGCAGCGCTGAATACTGAAAAATGGCCTGGATGGGAAGGGGGTTTAACACCGCGGATGTCAACTGGTTAAAAAGGTAACATTCCGTAAAATCATTCAACTACTTCCACTATTCAGGAAAGTTTTCAAGCATTAGTCTGAGTAATTCTTACAGTGCTACTTGGTGCAGACTATGGATTTTTGTCACATTTGTTGTGCTATACTCTGAGCACTACAGTGCATAGTGCCTGGTACCAGTGGCCCCGTATTTGCCATAAACTCAGATGCAGAGTCAAAAATTACAATACTATAAAACATACGAATATTGCTATACAATCAGCTATAAAAACCCTGTCATTCAGTTCCCTAAGTGACCTTAAACGTGATTACATTACAGCAGTTTGCTACATTTACTACCAACATCCAGCACAGCGCAGGTAAGAGAATGTTATGCAAGAGAATGTATGAACAAAGGTGTTTTGCTGCCACCTGGTGGGCAGTTGTTGAAAGGCAATTTCTAAGATTGCAAACTAAAGTAATAACATTTACAGGGTTATTCACTAAAGGGTGAAGAGTTTGGAGAAGGAAGGAGAAGTGAGTAATCTGGGACAACATGCTGATTTGGAAAAATTCTCAAGTTCAGCTCACTTTCCTGCTCAGCTATGTTGTCCTAGATTGTTCACTTCTCCTGCCTTCTCCAAACTCTTCACCCTTTTGTGAATAACCCTGTTAATTTTTGTTGTCTTTTGTTTTATATAGCGTAAGGGAAGGTAGAACTTCAGGTCTGTAATGCTCTTACTGGGGAAACATCTCTTCATTTCCTGTTCAGGTGAAAAGGGGTCAAAAGAACAGGAAGATTTTTTTTTTTAGTAGGGTGAGGAAGGTTAGATCCTCTCTAATATCTAATAAAAAATATTAATATTTCTCTGTATATTTGTCTAAATCAGTAGGCTGAAAATCAAGCTTTTGAAACACATGACATTTCTTTCTCAGTTATGTTGCAAGCAGAATAAGGGGTTAATTTATAAAAGTTCCACCTGGGACAGCACCTTCGCCCCTAGATAGTGCTGACAGGTATAGGAAATTCCTATACTCATCAGCGCCATCTAGGGGTGCTAGTGCTGTGCTAATGGAATCCATCTGGTGTATCAGTGAACCCCCGAGAATTAATATTGTAAATTGAACTTCGAGATAACCTACATAGCAAAAGCAGCACATTAAACATTCCTGTTTCTCAAGAAAATCCATATATTCTAAGCTGGGACATCAATGCAGTCATTTAGAATGTATGCCAGATTTGACACAAATTCTAATTTTCTGTCCTTTTATATACAGATTTTGGTTAAAATCCTCTTAAGTCATTAACATGTGTTATGAATTTGAACAGTATGTGTGATCATTCACTCATCACTTTTGGAACATGTGTATTCTGTCAGAAGTCAAAAGCTAATCAGAGCCTTTATACAGTACATATGCATCAATGCTAATGCTTAACACACATTTGAAAAGGAAACAGTTAAAATGGGCTTCCTTCCAAAAGTCTAGTTTAAGAATATCATTTTCTTTTCTTTCTTTCTTTTTTACAGTCTAAAACTCCTCAATTTACATTTCTACCTGAGCTTCCCTGACAAGTAGTTCTGGAAGTTTTTGAAGAACTCTGAAGTATCTGCTTTGAAAAATATACAGGGCGTTAATGGTGAAGAAAAAGGCAAAATACCTGCTTGTGTAAGATGTGGCATATATTATATTGTAATCATACTCATAGCAGCTCCTAACAGTCAAGATAGCAACTATGCCAATAAAACAAATAAGCCCGCTCCCTCACCGTCTTACAATAAAATCCCTTATGGACATTAGATTGAATATTAGGGAATGGTTCTTGGTCAAATCTCTTGCATATGCAATCACATATCCCATGCATGTACATGTGAATGAGATTGTTGACACTACTCATGTATGAGATGACACCACTCATATAGTAGTGAAGTGTTGTGTTGACACATGAGTCTCACCCCAACTCCATAAAATATTGCAGTTTGTGATTTTTTTCAAATTCTCTCCAGTACTAAAGAGTCTGAGACTCTTACCCAGGGCTTCACAACCAATGCACCACCAAGGGTGCCTAAGCTTTCCCTGGTCAGTCCGGGGTAGCCTATTGCTTGCTTGCCAAAGGCTTTTCTCCTCTTTCCACTCAAGTTTCCAGGGTGCCTCAGTGGGTTCCACAGTCCAAGGTCAGTACCTCAGACACAGGACTTGCTAGTCCCAGGCCACCCACAGCTTTCCGTGAGTGTGTGGACCAAAATTCCTAAACTGCAACTACCTAATTCTAAAACTAATCCAAACAGCACAATTTCCAATACTTGACTTGGGAGACAAGACTCCACACTTTTAAACACAGGTCACATGGTGCTCAGCAATTCTTCAGTCCTTTGTCCCCCCCAGAAGAGCTTTTGCTTTAACATGAAAACTTTACTGGGAACGTCTTCTGAAAGGAATGTTCAGTCCCTCGCTAACAATAAACCACTCTTCAACAGGAGAACACTAGTGCTCAAACTGTCTCTTATAGTATCACTTCACTGCATAGCCAGAGACATCTCCACTCCACCTGCCCGAAGGGTGCTCTGCTCCCCCTGCCTGAAGGGTAGCCTAAATTCCAACTCACTCCATTTTTGCTGTGATTTATCCCTATCTAAATACAATTCCTCCTCACTTCTCTCTCCCCCATGACCACACCTCAGTGCTCCACCCACTACTCCCTTAAAATGCCTAACAGAGCACTTTTTGGCAATGACGAGGGCACAACCAAACAATTGTCCAAACAATTTCTGCCTTGTGTCTGTCAGAACCTTTCATTTTTTTTCTATAAAACCTGGTTTATTCTTAGACTCTAGTAAATGGGCACTACTTCACCCATCCTTGTTGTTTAAAGGCTTCTAATGGTCAGCTGAGCTGGAGTTTAATAATCTGTCCTCCAAATGTTAAGGTGCAATCCCAGTGACTTCAACTTGTGACTGCTTAGTTCTAAGACCTTATAAAAATAAGCTACACAGTTTGGGCTTGGGTACGGCAATTGTTTGCCTAATTTCTTTCCGTCTCCCCATTTGAGCAATGTTAATGCTAAATCAGGTCAAAACAACTTAGAAGCTAATTTAAATTGTTCCAATGTCTCTCAAATGCACATTGAAGGCTTATGAACGTAGGGTATGAATAACAGAAAGGGGATATCTTTTAAGTTATACATAAACTTTAGTGTATTCCCCCCTACCATTATTATATATGTTTTATTTGTTATTTTGCTGGGTTCCGAGTCTGTTACTAGAATATGTTACTTGTTAAGTTGTGTTGAACGAATCTGCTGAGTGCTCAGCAAATTCTTCATCAAAATTCTGCGAACCTGAACTTATAATAAAAAAATAAATAGGTACAGTAGCTGTAAACGGTATAAAATGGCAGTGCATATTTGGTTTTGAAAAGATTTTATTTTATTTTACGGAGAGCTTGGCTTACATACACCCCATAATTGATTTCCGTTTGAAAAATAGGCTTTTTTTTTTAGATAGCCGTAGCAGCAATACATTTGTTTTCTTCAAACAGTAATAAGACCAATTGGACTTGTTGAGACCACAGATAATACAGCAGTGTAAAATTGAAAAGGATCAGGATCTTTTTAATAAGGGAGAATTGGCTGAAATGTACTAGAAAAAAAGAGTACACTCAGGTGTTTTACTATAAGAATTAAGAGACTGCAGATGACAAAATTGGCTAGCAACAAGACAATTTTAATGAGCAAAGCTAGGCCCAAATTTACTAGAAACAAAGAGAACATACTGGTGCTTTACTACAAGAATTAAGATATTGCACAGGATGTAATAGTGTAAAGTTGACCAGCAGCAGGGAAGTTTTAATAAGAGATAACAGGCCTAACTGGTGTATGCCTAACTTTTATTATATCTATGGTAATGGGGGGGGGGGGCTAAGTGTGAGTGATTTAATGTGAGGTGGTTTAAGTGAACAATGTTATTGCACTTAGTTTTTTCCTTTAAAATGATACAGCTGCTGAGTGCAAACAGCAAAAGCCATTTTCCCATAGGCGTGCACAAGAGGTGTATCAGGCATGCTTGGGCACGCCCTAATTATCCCGAGCACAACACCAAAACCGCAACAGTGGGTGCCGTATTTTTAGTAACTAAACCAGTGGAGAGATCAGAAACATCTCTCTGAGACCTGCTCAGCGATACAGAGCGATACAGAGCGCAACAGCACTTGCCATTTATATTCCTCACATACCAGCTGCAGTCACACGTTCATCTTTGCAGAATTGTTATAATTGAGCCACATTGGAAGGTTTTTGAGCATGGACCGCCTTTTTAAGGTCATGCACAGCATCTCAATAGGATTCAGGTCAGGACTTTGACTAGGCCACTCCAAAGTCTTCATTTTGTTTTTCTTCAGCCATTCAGAGGTGGACTTGCTGGTGTGTTTTGGATCATTGTCCTGCGGCAGAACCCAAGTTCGCTTCAGCTTGAGGTCACAAACAGATGGTCGCACATTATCCTTCAGAATTTTTTGGCAGACAGAAGAATTCATGGTTCCATTTACCACAGCAAGTCTTCCAGGTCCTGAAGCAGAAAAACAGCCCCAGACCATCACACTACCACCACCATATTTTACTGATGGTATGATGTTCTTTTTCTGAAATGCGGTGTTACTCTTATGCCAGATGTAATGGGACACAGACCTTCCAAAAAGTTCAACTTTTGTCTCGTCAGTCCACAGAGTATTTTCCCAAAAGTCTTGGGGATCATCAAGATGTTTTCTGGCATACAGGAGATGAGGTTTTATGTTCTTTTTGCTCAGCAGCAGTTTTCGTCTTGGAACTCTGCCATGTTGGCCATTTTTGCCCAGTCTCTTTCTTATGGTGGAGTCATGAACACTGACCTGAACTGAGGCAAGTGAAGCCTGCAGTTCTTTGGATGTTGTTGTGGGGTCTTTTGTGACCTCTTGGATGAGTCTTCGCTACACTCTTGGGGTAATTTTGGTTGGCTGCCCACTCCTGGGAAGGTTCACCACTGTTCCATGTTTTCGCCATTTGTGGATAATGGCTCTCACTGTGGTTCGCTGGAGTCCCAAAGATTTAGAAATGGCTTTATAACCTTTTCCAGACTGATATATCTCAATTACTTTCTTTCTCATTTGTTCCTGGATTTCTTTGGATCTTGGCATGATGTGTAGCTTTTGAGGATCTTTTGGTCTACTTCACTTTGTCAGTCAAGTCTTATTTAAGTGATTTCTTGACACTTTTTCACACAGGGCCATGTGGGTTTAGATTTTTTTAGATTTTGTTTTCCCCTAATAAGGGAAGGGGGCCAACACTTTTTCACACATCTCTCTGGTCTTGGCAATTTTAGAAGGTGCTTCTAACGACAACTCGTTATGTATATAAAAGACACCTGTCCATAGAATCTCTTTCTTCCTTTCAAACCTCACCACCATGGGCAAGACCAAAGAGCTGTCAAAGGATGTTAGGGACAAGATTGTAAACCTGCACAAGGCTGGAATGGGCTACAAGACTATTAGCAAGAAGCCTGGTGAGAAGGAAACAACTGTTGGAGCATTATTAACAAATGTAAGGAATACAAAATAACCATCAATTGCCCTCAGTCTGGAGCTTCATGCAATGGTTCGCCTCATGGGGTAAGGATGATCATGAGAAAAATTAGGGATTAGCCCAGAATTACATGGGAGGAGCTTGTAAATGATCTCAAGGCAGTTGGGACCACAGTCACCAAACAAACCATTGGTAACAATACACCGCCATGGATTGAGATCCTGCAGCCCCCACAAGGTCCCCCTCCTCAAGAAGGCACATGTACAGGCCCATTTGAAGTTTGCCAATGAACATCTAAATGATTCAGAGAAGGATTGGGAGAAAGTACTGCGGTCAGATGAGACCAAAATTGAGTTCACCTGAAACCCGGACAGGTGGCAACCCTAGCAGCACCATCATGGAGGGTAAAAAAAAAATTATTCTCCTCTTCATGTGGGGCCTAGTTGGCTCTAGGCAAATGCCCACTTTGCCCTCTAAATAACGGGGCCCTGGCCAGGGGGATCTAATACAGAAGGACTGCTCCTCTTGTGCATGGGATCTGAGATATTGCACCTGAAACAGGTTCAACTTTAAAATAAGATTAAACTTTGAGCGCTCATCAACTGACTGCAGTAAGCAGAAAGGGTTCTGATGACCGACTCACTGTGGAAGGCAGCAAGGATTAAATGAGGTGACACCCCATGTCCCTTGCAATAAGGGGCAGTGGCAGGAAGCTAGTGCCTCAAAGAGAACAGTGTGCACATGCAACACTCAGCTAATGAAGCAACACACAGTTCTTTTAACCCTTTCCATAGAAACCAACATAAAAAAGGGGATAATACTGGTGTTCAAAGGTTCTAACAATCAGCCCACACACCCTACTGAATACTGAAGCTTCAGAGACTGGGTAAGAACTCTGTGGCTTACTAACACAGTATGCAGATATCTGGAAATTACCACGAGCAGGGCCAAGTAACCGAAGGCCACATTCCAGACAGGCCCCACAATTGTCCAGGCCAGCAGGGTTACGGGCATGACCTCCAAAGCAAATACAGAGGATACATCAATTCAGAGAGTTGCATTAGAGACCAGCTCAAGCAGCATGCACATGAAGTCTTGATTAAAGAAATAAACAATCTAAAAAAGAGAAAAAAAAGGCTAGTACAAATGGTTAAACTTTTCTCACTAGCGAAAAATGTCTATCCTAATAGAATACTAGCATAAAAAAATGAGGCATGCATGAAGAGGGGTCATTGTTTTGTTGTTTGCTAATATTAAAATCCTCCTATAGGTGGCAGCATAACCCAATTGTTGCTGAATCCTGTGTCCCTCAATAAAAGAGAAAGCAACATTTTCAGGGTTTATGTGTGTTAATCTTTTGGAGATACCATTGAAAGTTCAACACTACTACATTTGAATGTGTCTAAAGGACCATCCTAAAACAGTGACCTTGGTTATGATTACCTTGCTTAACCAGTTGACATCCGCGGTGTTAAACCCCCTTCCCATCCAGGCCATTTTTCAGTATTCAGCGCTGCGGTACTTTAACTGACATTTATTCCGTCATGCAGCGCTGTACTGAAATGAATTTTATACCCTTTTTTGGGGACAGATAGAGCTTTCTTTTGGTGGTATTTATTCACCACTGGGGGTTTTATTTTTTTAATATATTAAGGAAAAATTACCGAAATTTAAAAAAAAAAACAGTTTCCCCTATATTAAATGATAAAACATTTATTATTACCCAATTTTTTGGTAAAATATAAAAGATGGGGTCACGTCGGGTAAAAAGACACTAAACATGTCAAGCCTTAAAATTGCGTGCGCGCGCGAAACCTCAAAAAACGATAATACCCAAAATTGGCCATAGGCGACGCAAACCCATGGTAGTAGTGAACTGAAACCTTATCCTACTGCAGATGTACACTTTTAAGAGAAGAAAAATATAAAAAAATATATTATTTTGGAGCATACTTTAACAGTGTGTTTTCCATAGCAATCAGACCATTTTGTCTATTTTGTAATTCTTCTCACTAGGACAGTGCAATCTGAAATGTGTGTAGGGCAGCAATCAATCACACAGCCCTCCGCTCTAACCTATATTAACAAACCCCATAATGACACCATTAATGCATACCAAATGTACATAAAGAAACGACTGAATAAAAGAACAATTCATGGAATTTGAACAGGGCTTTTTTCCAGTCCTACCAGAACAAGATTGATTTCTATGTATGGTACATTCCATTACTGTAGTGAATAAAAAGTATTATTTCATCAGTAATTGCTGACTCTCAGTGTCATTGGGTTATGTTACGTGACCCCCTTTCTGTAATGTCTTTCTTTCGGAATCACGCTATGCTATATATAGTGAATAGGATGTAGTACCCTGGCACAAATCAGTGAAGATAAGCAGTGATGGCATTAACATTTTCTGAACATTGCTAGGCAATACTTGCAGATTCCCAGATGGCTTTTCTGTTACTTGGCTACATTTACAGAACTTTCAAAAGGAGAAAAGCACTAACAGCTTATATGATGTCTGCAACAATAATGAAACTTGTATTTTAACTGTGGAGTATTTGTTAGCAGTGCTTGTCCTTTCATGTTTATTTGTGAATATATCCTCCTATCACTACACTGTGTAATCCACAGTACAACTTTCTTCTAGCAAAACTCCCTTGCCTTTTATATAGATTTCTTATGCTTTTATGCCACTGTCTTTTTATTAAAGGATTATTATTCCTGTTGGTATATGTAAGAAATTGTAGTTTTTTTTAATGCAAATAAAAAAGTAAATAGAATAGTACAGGATTCTTTAATGATTGGTAGAGTTCCAAGTGACTGGCGGAGGGCTACGGTAGTCCCAATATTCAAAAAGGGGGCAAGATGCCAACCTGGGAACTATAGACCAGTCAGTCTTACATCAGTAGTTTGCAAACTGTTAGAGGGAATGATTAAGGACTATCTGGTAGAATTTGTTCAGAATAATGGCATAGTAAATGATTATCAGCATGGGTTCAGGAAAGACCGTTCCTGCCAGACTAACTTGCTAACTTTGTATGAGGGGGCAAGTAGAGATCTGGATGGAGGTAGGCCGGTGGATGTGGTATATCTGGATTTCTCAAAGGCTTTTGATACGGTACCACATAAACGCTTACTACACAAGCTGAGATCCATGGGCATAGATGAAATGGTGTGTACGTGGATAGAGAACTGGCTACAGGAACGTGTCCAGAGAGTATCGGTAAATGGCACCTTTTCAGACTGGGCTAGTGTCATGAGCGGTGTGTCTCAGGGTTCTGTGCTGGGACCCATGCTGCTCACCCTGTTTATTAACGACATTGGGGAGGGTGTGCATAGCAATGATTCAGTGTTTGCTGATGATACCAAAATTGGGAGGGTAATAGAAATGGACCTAGACAGTATAACATTACAGGAGGACCTGGATAAAATAGGTGAGTGGGCAAATATATGTCAGATGAGGTTTAATGTCGATAAATGCAAAGTAATGCACTTTGGGATTAAAAATAAGCAAATGGGCTATACAATTATAGGTATGCCACTAAGGAAGTCAGAAATAGAAAAAGATTTGGGGGTCATTGTAGACCACAGATTGAAGAATAGCTTGCAGTACCAGGCTGCAGTAAGCAAAGCAAGTAGAGTACTGTCTTGTGTTAAGAAGGGGATTTATTGCAGAGACAAGTCTATAATTGTGCCACTTTATAGATCATTGGTTTGGCCTCATCTGGAGTACGTGGTCCAGTTTTGGTCACCAGTCCACAGAAAGGATGTCCTTGAGCTGGAAAGAGTCCAGCGGAGGGATGAAAGGAAGCGCTACTACCCTATTGGATGAGGGTGGTCACAAGGTTCAATAAATGTGGTGGATAATTCACAATAGTGGATATCACGGAAGGAAGAAATCACCCACTGTTGGATGATCTATTTGCCGCCAGAGGGTGGCGTTGCACTGGGGCGGAGGGGGGTTAGTGGGTCAAGAGACCAAGAAGTTCAATTGAATGTGGACTCAGTCTAGGGTAAGTGGTGTGTGTCGAGAAAAACGACAGAACTCAGCTGGCCAAGCTGAGCCTGCTCGACTCTGTAAGAGAGCGGTGGGGGATGCCGCTGCTGCACTGTCTCTTGAGCCGCAGCTCGCTGTGTCTGTCAGTGGCGAACAACATGGGTTGACAGTGTGACGTCAGTGAGGGGCTGGGAGGCAGCTATCCAATGGGTGGCTACGCGTTTCGAGGCCGATGCCTCCTTCTCAAGCCGTACAGTGAAATCAAGAACGGGCGGGAATCGAAAGAACTTATTTAAATGTGACAGGTGGGCGGGTACAACACCCGTGTCAATTCCTGATTGGTGCAGAGCTAAACAAAGGTGTGGTTTGTGGCTAAGACATCGTATTGATGGAACTGTTATTCCCAGACAGAACGCATTTGGGCATGCAAACATCTAGGTGGCATGTTTAAACACAACATTTATTAGTTTGTTGAACTGTTGCAACAAGGACTTTATACATGGATGGGGAATTGTGAACGGGGGCTATATGTCCAAAACATGGACTCTGGTTTTCAAGAAGTATTAATTGATGTAAAAGAATAAAATATTGTTATATGAAAAAAATATATTTAATATAAGAACATATTTTATTATTAAACTAATTAGGGGAATGGGAGGACCACAGCTATGAGATACGGCTACTAAATTTAAACATGTTCACGTTGGAAGTAAGGAGATTAAGGGGGATATGATTTTCATGTACAAGATGATCAATGGTGATAGCATCAAACTCTTTACGATTAACTCCGTAACAAAGACTAGAGGCCATCACCTAAAATTGGTGGGGAAAAAATTCCAGCACAAGGGGCGAATGGGGTTCTTCACAGTTAGAGCGGTTAGGGTCTGGAACTCACTGCCACCAGCAGTGATTTCAGCTAAGAATGTGGAATCATTCAAGAAGCTTTTGGACTATTTCCTGAGAGACCATAATATATAGGGATACAGGTACTCTTAAGAATGAGATGATACATGGACCTATACATACGCACACATCAGCAATAGGTTGGACTTGATGGACTTCAAATACTATGTAACTATGCAACTATGTAACATAAAGTACAAAAAAAGTTCCAGGGGCATCAATATTCTTATCCCCCACTGCACTCCATGGTTCCTCCTGTTGATGCCTACATCACTGCTGTATCCTGTAATGACATAGGTGTTGGCAAGAGGGACCAATGGTCACAGCATGGAACCAGGAGATCCAAAAATGTTTAGATAAGGCCTAAAGCATAAAGCTGGGTATACACAGTCATACTTTATTCGCTCAATGTTCAACCCGCGGGCTGAATGAAAAAACTAAAAAGCGTGGATGGATGAATCTCCCACTGTTTGCTTTGTAACTGACTGGCTGCCATCACTGTTCACTCGAAGATTTTCCATCCCACTCTTTCACTTCCTCTGATCGAAGGATGCCAGGCGGAATGGTGGTGCCAAGGGCACCCATTGTGTGAATTTTGGCTGGTTCATCAAAAACCAGCTGAAATTCATACCGTGTATAGCCAACTTAACTCCAGTCAAAACGTTTTGTTTTTGGTTGTTGATATCCCTTTTGGAGAGACTTCCTGTGGACACAGTCAGCAAAAGAATCCTACAAAATAGTTTCCGTTGATGTCTGTGTAACAATTAGGGAGATTACGTATCACATCCTCTTCTGTACATCACCCTTAAAATAGACAGGAAATTAGGAGAAATCTCCACACTGGGATTCTGTGGCAGACAGAATCATTAAGAGGCCTTCATACAAGACCATGCCAGGTGGAAGGGTGGTGCCAAGGGCACCCATTGTGTAAATTTTGTCTGGTTCATCAAAAACCAGCTGAAATTCACACAGTGTATAGCCAACTTAACTCCAGTCAAAACGTTTTGTTTTTGTTTGTTGACATCCTTTGGAGAGACTTCCTGTGGACACAGTGTCACGTACCTGGTATGGTCTGAATGATGAGGGAGGCTCCTTTTGTAACTCTCGTCAGAGCACCCCTGGAGATGGCACAGGTAGCGCATGAGAGAGAGAGAGACACCAGTGCCTGTGGATGCTGATCACCTGCTGGTAAGGATAGGGAAGCCGGATGCAGGATGCCAGATGCAGGATTCAGGATTCAGGCAGCCAGATGCAGGAAGCCGGATGAAGGATGCCAGATGCAGGAAGCCAGATGCAGGATGCAGGCAGCCAGATGCAGGATGCAAGAAGCCGGATGCAGGATGCCAGATGCAGGATTCAGGCGGACTGGGTCAGTGGCTGGCAGGCCAAGAGAATCCGGATGGTAGACGTGGTCAGTAGAAACCGGGTCAGAAGCAAACAGACAGATTGGAGCCGAATCAGGAGGCAGGAGAATAGTCAGACAAGCCGAGGTCAAAAGGCAGGCAGCAGACAGCAGGAAACAGGAGCAAGCCGGGTCAGTCACAGGATTCAGATACAGGAACACAGGTACAGGTACAGCTGAGATCTTCCAACAACTATCAGTTGCTGCGTGGAGTTTAAATAGGCCGATTGGTGCCAATTCGTGCAATTGGCGCGTGCTTATGCGCACGCTGCACGAGCACGCTGCACGCGCACATGCGCAGTTACTGCTCATCTGTCACTATGCACGTTTCTGCGTGCCATAGTGCGTGTAGTAACTTGAGCCCTCCTTATGCTATGGGCATTAGTCCTACGTTCCTGACACACAGTCAGCAAAAAAATCCTACAAAATAGTTTCTGTTGATGTCTGTGTAACAATTAGGGAGATTACGTATCACATCTTCTTCTGTACATCACCCTTAAAATAGACAGGAAATGAGGTGGAATCTCCACACTTGGATTCTGTGGCAGACAGAATCATCAAGAGGCCTTTATACAAGACCAATTTTTGAGCCCTGCATCCAGCTAAGAAAAAAACTTTTTATGCTGGGTATCAATTTATAGCTAGATAGAAGTGAGCTTTGTTCAGGTCTACTGTCCTTCTGACCTACATCATTTATAAGTAGGTTTCAAAATCCCAGGGGGCCTTGTGCAAAGACTTCACAAACTGTACGTCCACCCCTAATAAGAATGCAGACAGCAATAAACGTCTGAGAGATTCTGACCCGTCTCTACTCTACTCTACTAAAGAAAGGTGTTTTTCTTGCTACGTGTGTCTCCATTGCATTTGTTACTCCTCACACCCTGCGTGAGAGGGAGGGAAAAAGGGAGGGAATTATGCAAACAGTCTATCCAAACCTTTTGAGGTAAAGGTGGGCTTCAATCTGGTTTTACATTCCAGGGTACTGGCTGCTTCTTTCTGGTTACTTACAAATTTTGTGTACACAAGTATTTCAATAGTTGGACGTATTTACTTGCCTATAGATAGAGAATTGCAGTAAGTGATGCATCTGCATGACCTTGCCTCAAGAAAGGCTGTATCCATTCCTATGACTACTAGAAAATGACTTAAAATAATGAGAACCTCCAATGTGCACAAGTGATTGTTATCCTAGTGGCTAACTCCTACATCTTTCAATAGGGACTTATTGCCATTCAACAGGGACTAATTGCCTTTAAAGTCCTAATGCCATGTAGACCTTAAGTGCAACTCTGCCCAAAAATTACATACAAACATTAGCCAATAAATGTAACTAAAGCCATTTAAAAAAAAATTTTTTCCTATAGAGTGGTGAAGTGTTAGAATCTCTGTCAGGATTTCATAGCTGTCTGTGTCCCAGTATTGGAGATTTACTTTCTTCGGTTGTCCTAAAGACAGTGGCGGAACTACCAGGGTCGCAGAGGTCGCGGCCGCGACCGGGCCCTGGAGTTCCGCCACTTGGAGGTGGCCCAGGACAGGAGGAAGGGGCCCCTGGTAACCACTGATTACCAGGATATTTATTATCCCGGTAACCGCTAATGTCAGTCCCGGGACCTCTTCCTCCTGTCCTGGGCCCTACATGCTTCACGCTGCTCCCCTCACCTGGTTCCTGGCGCAGCGTGAAGTATCATCCAGCCGGGAAGCAGCCAATGAGTGGGAGCGGTGTAATCCCCGCCCCCTTCCTAAAGACCAATGTCACCAGGAATGAATAAATCCAATCCAACATTTTCTGCGTTTTCACCAGAACAGGAAGAGAGGGGAAACCATGCAATGCAGACACTTGTTCTGGTGACAACTGTCCAAGCGGACATTTCCCTCACTTTGGAGAGATTTAATCTCACATCCGGTTGAGTCTACAGAGCAGGAAGAGGCAAGTGAAATCTCCACAATGAGACACGGATGACAAAAACTCTAATAGGGCTTTAACCATTGAGAGCTCTATCCAACATGAGAAAAATCAGTTTTGGCTTTAGATATACTTAAATAGTGTACTAAATGAAATCATCACCAATGCTTTTTACAGGATAATTAATTTCTGATGAATTACTGTCTGGTAATCATCGGCACGGACATGTTCATATAGCAACTGACTGAAAACTATGCAGTTTGTTACTAGATTGGACACTCATCTGCTCCCAATTCCTAATAATGTCCCCTCCCTCTTCCATGCAAATCATGTGTATGTAAAGAATGTAAACTTAGACACCCCCAAAATAATATTCTAATAATATGTTAAGGTTCTCTTAGTGAGGACACAGTGATGAGTGTCCTCCATTCTATTGCAGTTCATATTAAAGCACCCTAATTTCACCCAACCCAGATCGCACTGTGGAGTTTATTCGTCAGAAGTGCAACATGTACTTGAGAAGATCTGCAGGATCTTGGAAGTAAACTTCTTCATCAGGAGGTATACAGGGCAATCCTAGAACATTGAGGGTTGTGGGATTGTTATTAGCCTCCTGTAGTCCTTTGTGCAGCAACACCCTGAACTAGCCAGGCATCTATTGTATTGTAGTTCTGTCAGTCTAACATTGTGGACAAGCTAACAGAAAGGAAACCACAGGGATGTCATCAGTGTACAGCTACACCTTTATTGGCCAGGCACAGGCTCAGTTTGGTCTGATAGAATTCTGTATGTATTTTCTGAAGTGTAGTCTTTAGAGAAATCTAGGCCCTGGCTGTGATGTCTGGCAGCAATACCTCGATCACAAGACTGGCTTAGCAGAATGACAAATCCTCTAGCAGGTTTGCAAATCTGTATTTAGCTGTTTTCTTAGAGATAAGCTTTAATGGGAAAGATTTAGACTATAAACGTATACTAACCTTTCTGCAGTAATTATCTTGTTGGAAAAAGTAAATAGCAGCCAAACCATGCACAGAAGGCATAGACTAGATTTCAGCAGTAAGATTCCACAGACAGTTTGTTTCATACTTATTGCAGCCAGGTAAAGTGTAAAGCCACCAGTGAAATCTGTAATATTTCCACCAGCATATCATGGGACGCATAAACAAGGCCTAGTTCTCCCGTGAAGAGATCAGTAACCCTGCATCAACACTTCCCGCTAATGATGAATACCTCTTGCATAGAAAAGGCCTTTTTCACGGATCAGTACAAAGGCTTTTCTTCTGTCTGCTTTTTTCTTTAGTTTTTTTGACTTCTTGGGAAGTGAGAAGATTCATTCTATTCATTCTATTAAAAAAAAAAAATAAAGGCTCTGAAGCCTGGATTTCGGGTTATTAATCAAACATTACAAAGCAGCAGAATTGGTCAAGCATTCTAATTGGCTGATCAACATTCTGAAGGGATGGACAGGTTGATACAAAACTACTATTTAGCATGCTTGAGCAAGTGTATATTCTTTGCAGAAATACTGACTTCACACCACTCTGCTATTGTTTCCGTGAAGTTCATATTTTAAGATGTTTTAATGATTAAAATGCTTTTAAAAAATGTATAACATTTTAAGGTACAAGTAATGTTGTCCTTGTTGCAAGTATCCTGCAATCTGACTTTCAAATAGGGTAACAATGCAAATGGACTTTAATATATGAGTGGATGAATATGTTTTTGGCTTAATGTAGAATTAAAGTCTCTGGTAGGAAGCAGTAGATATATGCCACAACATTAAAAAAATCAAATAAAAAAACCAATAAGTTACCTAGGTCTGCGCCGCTCGCTCCAGCTGCAGACCACATCTTCCTGAACAACCTTGAAGGAGGAAGTGTGTGTGTGGGCATACGCACAGTCCATATCACCAGAGGGGAGAGGAGGAACGACCCAGTAGAAGTGAATACACGCCGCCGGGAGCGTACACACTGAACAGACTCCATGGGACACAGGAGGACATAGGAGTCTGCGCTGGATCACAGACTGGCACCAGCGCTGGAGGGGGGGGGGAGGGAGTGTATCTTTAATGTCACCTGTAACAGCACTGGTGCTTGTTGATTGGCTTAGCCCTGTCACATGGAGACAGGTAGACATCCTCTTGTCTGACTAGCGTGACTTGGAGCTTACACATGGCTTCCTCTCTTTGTTTCTAGTGGCTAAAAAGAGTGGTGGGGGAGTGAAGGAACAGAATGTGCTGCCAGGAAGGGCAGTATTAAAGCAAATATTTGATTTCTACCTGCATGAACACAGCAAAAGTTTGCTTTATAGCAACTCTCTCACTATGGGGTCCAATTAAAATAAAGCCAGCATGTAAAAAGAGATGATATATAATTACCTTACCAATGTCATGTGTCGTAAAGTGAACCTGTGACCAGACTATTTGCACTCATGTTTTTACATATTCTTGACAAACAGTAAATAATCTTAAAAAGGCCTTCACTGACCTATGTGGCAGCAGGCTTTGTAAAATAATTAATCTTCAAATATCACAGCAGCGACTCTGAAGTCGGGTCTCTGAAATCAATTACAGTACCTGCTGTAACAGGGCTGGAAGGCTGCCAAGTCCTAGCTTCCAGAGAGAATAAGAGTGAGGAGGTGAGGTTTCAGTGCCTCTGTTGTGAATTTGAAGATTCATTTCTCCACAATTCCTATAGCCATAGAGGTCAGTGAGGGTTTGTTACTGCTCATTTACTAATTGCTAAGAATATGTAAATATTTGCATGCCCATGGCCTGGTCACAAGTTAATTTTATGTACAATTTATTGTTTTCAACTACAACTTTCAATAGTAAATGTAAATATTTGTACAGGTTTGAAAAATTATCTTCAATGGTCCATCATTAATGGCTTTATAAGCTGCTCTTAAAAAGTGTATTTATAACCAGACCATAAACTTTTTTTAGTTTTGGAAAGTATAAGGAACAGTTAGAAACACTGTCATATTTTTATTGCTGTATGTGTCCCCATTGTGGACATTTACCTCTTTTGGTTGTCTTGATGTCACAAACTGAAGAGAATTTCATAATTTTTAAGTTATTGTCAAAATGTCAAGCCAGCACGAGAGAGAAATCTTCCAATGGAGACACCTTTTCTACTGACAACTGCCTAAGAGGGGATTTCTCCTACCTTTGGAGAAATACGCAATTCCTACCTCTATGTAAAAAACTTTTTAGGTCTGCCAATGAGACACATATTAGAGTGTGTGCTATGGTTATAATGGTTAATTAGTGCTCAAATGGCACAACTAGGCAAAGATCCATTGCTGTCCTTCAGCCACAAGTTGGCCATCACGTTTGTATATCATGCCATCATTTAAATCTCTACCCAGGCAGTAACATGTACCTGGAAGCTTTATCACAATACTGCATTATTCCAAAATAGTGAACTCCTTATGGAAGGCTGTTTCTTAATCACAATACCAGCATAGCTTAGCGAAAATGAAAGTGCCTAACAGCAAAAAAAAATTAAAGGATAAATCACTGTGTCAAAGAGGAATGCAATGGAACACAATGCAAAAAAAAGGATATATCAAAAAGAATTAGAGGTATTTTCTATACAAATAAGATAGCTTTAATGAATCACAGCACTTTCAATTGCACTCTGTCGCCACCAGCATCAGCTGCAATCCTGCAAGTGCCAATAAAAGGAAAAATAAGGAGGTGTAAAATAGCGGATTTATTCATTCTTTGCCAGGTCTGATATGTGTAATCCTCCCAGGCTAACAATCTGTACCAGATTTAAGAAGGTTGGCTGTCATACTTCCTACATCGACACAGCTGCAAGCTGAAATCATTGCAACGAAGCAGAGCAAACTTTTATTTTTGTTGACACACCAGATCACTAAAACCTTGTTATCTTCAGTTCTTCAAATGCGCAGATATCTGTGTTTACAAATATCTGCAAAAGGCATTGAGCTTGTCAAGATTAGGATAGCAGCTTTCGGTTAGTTTTTGGTTTTTTTATTGGATCTTCTAATTGGTATTGATATGGTACACGGAAAAAAATGGTTGGCCTGAACTGTTTCCATGGCAACTCTAACTGTTAGGAGATTTTATTTTTTATCTCGGTAATTACAAAAAAGGAAGCATATGCCACATTGCATATTTTTTTTTCTTGTGAGTGTCAAATTTTTCTTTTTTCGCTGGCTATACACAGTGTTGTAGACCTAGCAGCATTCCTGTGTCCACGGGGTAGTTATGTCTGTCTAGAAGAATCAGTTTTCATGTCCTTTTAAGGGAGGTCTAATTATGAATGCCTTTGTCTAATGACATTTTAGTGCAAAGCAAATATGCTTCTTCCATCCAACATTTCTCAGTTCAGATTAGAGCTTGTGTTTACATTTATGAATGTGTTATCTGGAAAGTGATGAAAGTCATAAAAGCAAGCAAATAAATACAAACATTGTTTCCATTCATCAAGCCCCTTTCTCCATACGTACAAGAGTAAAGCTTTCAATACATGGGACTGTAGGTGACATATGCTTATACTAACTTAATAATCTAAATAAATAACCACAAAAACACACTAGTTCATCAGAATTGGCATTAATTGGCCGCAGCATTGTATTGGAATAAATAATTACATCATTCTTTAATAATCAATTAACCCCTTCATGACGGGAGACGTACACTGTACGTCCAGCCACAAAGGGACCAAATGACTTGTCACGTACACTGTCCGTGACGAGTTATTTGGTGCTTTAGTTTGAAGCAGCCTGATAATAACCAAAAATTTATTAATTTATCAAGCAGTAACAGTGAGAATAATTCACAATGACTGCTTGATATAATTAAATAAATAAAATAACATTTTTAAGTTTAAAAAAAAAAAATTGTGAAAAGTGTAAAAAAATATAAAAATAAGGGACAAATAAATGAATGTATTTATTGCATTTTATTTAGCTGTGCTGGTTTTGTAAAAAAATACTACAAATCAAAACTGGGAAAAAAAGTGTATTTTTAAAGTTTTTTTCCTCTTTTTTTAATATTTTATTTGTCCTAAGTGAGGCGTTAGACACACATATGTGATATAAATATGTAGCCCTATCTGTGTA
>NW_017307945.1:260515-305970 GCF_000935625.1 Nanorana parkeri | reverse complement strand
AAAACAAGTGCAAGGCAATGCTCTTTTTAAATCAGCTAATTCCCATTTCATTTGAAATAACAAATCTAAAGTACCGACTTGACCTATATCATTACCCCCCAAATGAATTACCAATATATCGGGAGTAGGCCAGCAATGCAATAAATTCTGCAAAACTAGCATTAACTGACACCACTTTAAGCCTCTAATCCCCTTCCAGAACACACAAAAATTGTCTTTTCGGCATACTTACATTTTCCGAATAACATTGATGAGCCGCTCGGTTCTGCGCCCAAAAGACAAATGAATGTCCAACGATCCATATTACAGACCTCCGTCCTGAAAATCAAAGAGATAGATTAGGGCGCACATATATACTAAATCTGTCGGAACCCCCCTGACCAATTTTCTTAATAACTGATTCCGCTAGGCCCAATTGAGCAGCCTCAGTTGCTGCCCTGATTCGAAAAGAATGGGATGAAAACTTGAAATCCCCTAAACCTAAATATGAAAGGATCTTTTTAAAAACATGATTAAATTGAAATATCGTAACTGGAGTACCATCTAAATGTATCAAAACATTTCCATCTACCTGTGGCCTGGATAAAAGGTAAGTACTCACCCGAACTACTGGACAAAGAACAGGGTCACCGCAAGCTCTCAAAGTCAACCAATGCCCCACGCCCAATTTATCCGTTTTAGATTTAGCGATCTTTAAACAGCAGAGTCAACTAACAACACCTCCTTAAACATTAGACCCGATTTAATCTTTTTACTAGGCGGTACTAGTTCAGAAATGCGAAGTGCTGCAAAAAATGCCAATATAAATGCCGTATGAAACAACAAAGACTCATAGGCCGAAGAACAGATCACAGAAGTTGCAGTACACAACAGCCTAAGTAACTCACCTGAGATAGGACGCCTATCGTCAAGAGAAAAATGTTTCTTTTTATAACCTTTCAAAACACGTTGAACAGAAAAATAACCACAACATGGGGGCAAATTAAACATTCTAAAGAAAAATGAAATACCAGATACCGTGTTAGCCAAATTGCTATAGGAAGGCCTGCCTTTAATTAAGGAGCAAAGAAATGCTAGAATAGATTCCTCACACGGAGAGACGGAAGATGTTCCCATTTCCTCATTAAAACCCTACCACTTTCTCCACGCAGCAGAGTAATCGGCCCAAGTTTTCGGAGCCACCAAATTTCGTATGTTTCCTGAAATGCTCTGGGCACGGGAAACCCTCCTGATCTGCATCTGGTAGAAGTTCCCTGAACCGCTGCATCTGAAAACGGGATAAAGCATCCGCCAATACATTCAATTTTCCAGGGATGAATTTAGCTTTTAACCAGATATTAAATCTAAGGCATGAGAAAACCAGATATCGCAATAATTTAATTACCAATGGAGACTTGGAAGACAAACAATTGATAGCAAAAATTACCCCTTTATTATCTGAATATAGTAAAATTCTCCTATTGGAAAATTGGACACCCCATATTTCCAAAGCCACTACCACTGGAAAAAGCTCCAATAAAACAATATTTTTTGTAGTCTTCTGAGTCACCCAAGAAAGAGGCCACCCGTCACAACACCAATGATTGTTCCAAATGGCCCCAAAACCAGTAGAACCAGCTGCACCCGTAAAAAGATTGAGCTCTTCCGCCGGAACAAAATCACTCTGCCAAAAAGACTCGCCGTTAAACTGGTCCAAAAAACTGTACCAAACCAACAAGTCTTCCTTCAAATCCATAGTCAATCTCACATGGGAGAACGGGGACTTAAGCCCTGAAATAGACAAATACAACCGCCTTGAAAAAACCCGACCGACTGGCATAATGCGGGATGCGAAATTCAGCAAACCCAACAAAGATTGTATATCTTTCAACAAAACATTCCGTCGACGAAAAAGTTTGCAATAAAAGATTGCGTTCTATCAATCTTCCCCATAGGTAAACAAAAATCCGACGAACTTGTGTAAATCACAATACCCAAGAACTGCAACGATACAGTAGGCAAGACGGACTTTTCCTCTGCTAACGGAATTCCAAAGTAACCGCAAACAGAATAAAAAACCTTAAACAAATTCATGCAGATAGGGGAACCGTGAGGGCCCACAAACAAGAAATCATCCAAATAGTGAACAATTCCATCATAACCCGCCTCCACCGATACCACCCATTCTAAAAATGAAGAAAACATCTCAAAGTAAAAACAAGATAAAGAACACCCCATCGGTAAACACCTATCGAAAAAATAACAACCGTCAAAATAAAAACCCAAAGAATTAAAAGCAGCCGGGACTATAGGCAGGAGCCTAAAAGCCGACTGAATATCAGCTTTCGCTAACAAAGCATCACAACCAAATTTCTTAACCTTGTCAATTGCCGCATCAAAAGTGGTATAAGAAACACAACACAATGTTCTATCTATATCCAAATTCAGCGAATCGTCCTTAGGATAAGAAAGGTGGTGAATCAATCTAAAAGAATTGGGCGCTTTTTTAGGAACTAAAAATGGCGGTGTAGCAAAAGGACCTGCAAATCTCCCCACCAAAATTTCTTTGTAAATTTTAGTTCTAACAATTGAATAAAATGCTTGAACCGAACTTAAGTTGTTTACAACCTTACAACCCATACCCCTAAATGTAGGGCGATAAAAACCGAACCAAAACCCGTCAACGAGAAATTGGGCCTTCTCCCGATTTGGTTACTGCACCAGCCAAGGCAGCATGTTTTCCAGCCTCACAGGCGTGCAGGCTTTTATGAAAAATATCTTTGGCCGCCGTGGTAGGAACACTACCCTTTTTAAAACACTTGCTCAACTGATGCGGACCAGCACAAAATGAACATTCGTGCCTATATTTACATGCCACAGCCCACTTGCAGTGTCTTTCATTAAACGCAAAACAAAAACCCTTGCGAAGCGAGGATGTAGAAACATTAACAGGTTGTTTAAAAGAGGTTTGTCTTTGTGATGACAGAAGATTTAACCACAACCCAACATCCTTCATCCCCCATCTAAGAGAGTGAAACACCGACATTTTTTGTCTAAAATATTCATCATATTGAGACCAGCCCAAACCACCGAAATTCTTACAAGCTTCCAGGATGATTTCAATATGTTGAAAAAGCCCCACACACTGATTCGGATGCCTCTCTCCCAAAATACTAGCGTATATACAAAAGGCTTGAAGCCAATTATTAAAAGTACGAGTAACCGGCCTGCGACGATCGTCCTCAGTGCCATCATCTAATTTTTTTTAAAGAAATTATTTAGCAGATGGTAATAATGACAGTAAGTCTACAAATTCCCCCTTCCAAATCTTTTCTTTCAAAGAACCACTCAAGTGCATCCCTAATGGTGAAATCTCACAAGGTAATGGTTCTTTCAAGCAAGATTCGGGTATGCGTGAAGAATTAGTAGGTGTAACAACAGGAGAAGCGACACTAGCACTACCCCTAACTGACACCGGCTGATCCCAAACCGATGCAAGAGATGGGGAAGGAGCAGACATTTTATTAGCAATTTTGGACAGTGATGACATCAACTTATCTAAAACATTATAATTCTCAGATTCACCACTGTAAATACCTGAAGTATGGACAGGAAATGGAGGTACTGCGACGCCGCTTCCGACCAATGGTGACACCTGGGGAAGATGGCTTGCTTCAGTCTGAACCTGCTCATCGCCGACTGACTTCTGCGCTGGCTGAGAAATGAGAGAAGAAAACTGTCCAATTGGCAACTCACTTACAGCCGGATGTCTGCGTAAAGATGCTCCTGCAGAAGTGGAAGCTGAAGATTGAAGACTTGCTGCAGCATGAACCCGTTCCTCGCCAACCGACAGCTGTGCTGGTTGAAAGAGGAGAGAAGAAATCTGCCCCACTGCCAACTCACTCATAGCAGTTCGTCTGTGGAAAGGTTCAGCTGTAGAAACGGTAGCCGTTTGCTGTCCAGAACTTGTCCCACCAGTTGCGTCTGACAGAAAATCGTTGCGCCTCGTTGAACTGCCCAACTGCCACACTGCACAACCCGGCGTCTGCTCGTTGCCTAGGGGACGTTGCATGGCCTCTGACTCCGCCCCTTCGTCTCCTGATTGGAGACGGCGAATAAGTCCGGCCTTTCCTCCTTACGCGTTTAGCCACGCCCCCTCTGCCGCTGACTACGTCTTGCTCACCTCCTCCACTTGACGTGGCGCGAAGCGGTTCAGCCACTCATCGAGGGGCCGCAGCCGTGATACCCATCCGGACTCTCAGACCATCCTCATCCACGGAACCTTCGGGGAGATGGCAGCCTCTCATCTTCACACAGCGGCCGTCCTTCGCTCAGTTCTTCAGCTGCTGACAGGTAAGCCACTTCTTCCATCGCTGTCTCCTCTTCCAGGCAGTGACGAATCCAGTCTTCTCCCCCAGCGCTCTGTGCTTTCTCCAGGACTCTCCGCAGCAGATTCTCCATGGCTCAATCTTGCTTGTAGTTCAGCTTGAAGATCAGGATTCCAACTGATTATTCCTAGGAGCACCTCCTTATATAGGGTGGCTGTGGAAACTTCCAGAAATCCTCGCTGTGATGTTTTCCCACCAAAATAACAATTTCTCCCGCCGAAAAAATTACAGTTAAATTCTCTTAATGGGGCAGTAACTGAAATATATAAAACTTGGAAAAAACACCCAAAACTCACAAATAATAGTCCCCACATTCCCATGAAAATGGGCCTCTAATGGACGCCATTTTTACAGTCTCTGCTGCAGTGAAATCCCAAACAGTGTTGTCACACCTGCCTGAGCTCTTACCTGTTGATCTACAGAGCATCTCCCAATGTACTGTGTTATGTACAAGTAGACATGTGCGATTCGTTTCGTTCCGAATCGAAATTCGGACGAATTTTCGGAAATTCGGACATTCGGATGTATCCGAATTACAGACATAACGAATGCAAACGAATCCGAATTTCCATTTCCGAAATTCGGTAGCGTTAGTACGAACGCTCGTTTCGTTTTCTGTTCTTATTCGTTTCTTATTCGTTTCGTTCGTTGGAGCAAAGTGACATTAGAGAAGGAGAAAAATATTTTTTCCCCCTCAAATGTCACTTTTGCTGCAAACGAACGAACGAAACGAATAAGAAACGAATAAGAACATAAAACGAAACGAACGTTCGTACTAACGCTACCGAATTTCGTCCGAATCCGAATTCCGAATCCGAATTGACTTTCACACCCGAATCCTGAAAAACTAAATAACACAAATCCGAATTTAAAACGAAACTAAACGAATTTTTTGGCAGTGCACATGTCTATGTACAAGTGTTCTGTAGTCCAGTAGGGGAGAACTCAGGCAGGAATGACAACACTGCATGGGGATTCATTGCAGCTTAGGCAGCATTATCAGATTAAGCATTAAGCAGAAGGAAATAGCTGGTATTTCCTTCACAGATACACAGCAAGAGTCCTGAGAACCAGGGCAGGAACTGTGTTCCACCATATGTGTTAAACCTACTTGTTATGTTGACTCGCTGCACGAGCATGTGGTGGAACATAGTTCCTGCCCTGGTTCTCAGGACTCGCTGTGTATCTGTGAAGAAAATACCAGCTAAGATTGGCAGGAACTGGTGGATTGTACTGTTGGGCTCTTCTGCTTGTGTTCATCATTCCCCTATGGTCCCATCAAAGTGGTAGCAGTGAGGAGAGAATATTGTCTTCTTTTTTCTTGTTGGCTGACCCCTTGTCCTTGTGTGCGTACCATATAGTTGCCTATACTCCCCTGATGAAGCTATTGTGAAACGTGTTGGTTCAAGCTACATGCCTTTGGATACTGTACAATAGATATGGAATGTAAATGTACATATGATATGATGTCATATAGCCATTTTGATATATAAATGGCTATAGCTTTGTAAGGCACTGTACAATCACAAAGGGGAACATATTGGAATTCAATTCAAATATAATGATTTTAGATTTGTGTATACAATGTATAGTAAACTCCCCATTATCCGGCATCCACGGGGATTGGTTTGATTCTGGATAAATTTAGTTTCTGGTTGCAGAGCAGCAGAACAGTGGGTACACAGGGGATTTTGTTTCTGGTTAGAAGAGAGTTCTGGTTAATTGAATAACGGATAACAGAGAGTTTACTGTATATGGTTTTAATTTGTACATAATAAATTGTGTTTTTATGATCAAACACTATGTGCCTCATGTAAACCCCATAATTTTGGTTTTGGATCTAAACATTGTGCGTTAAGGGGGTAGGCAAACAAGGACCACATACAAGATTAGGACAGAGGTCTTCTTTTGCTTGATTTCAACAACCAGAGAAAAAAAATCAGGCCTGAGGTAGATGATTCTGTGATTATACTGTTACTAAATAGAATTGTAGCAATCCTAATATAGCTGTATGGGCCCCTTGTAAAATTGCAGCTGGAGACGTTGTGTACAATATTGTATTCCTTTCAACAGGACTCATATTTGGTGAAATTGACATATTTCCGAATCCTCCCAATGTATATTGTTTACCTACAGGGGAGTTTTTCCTATAGAGGACTGCAGTGATGTTTTAACAGTGGAGATTTGTGTTTATGCAATTGCTTATTTCTGACTGGTACTTTTTAATGTTATTTTGATGTCACTTTCCAATTTTTCCAGCTTGGTCTTGGCAGGGTAACTAGAATTTTCAGAAAGACTTCAGCAATGGCAATCCTTTATTGTAAATGGATCCCCTTTCTTGACTGGCAACTTAATTGGCAGAATGGAAAATTTGGCAGCTTCCATATTTTCTGATGATGCAGAGACAAGCTATTTCAAATTCTTGTGTGAAATATTTTACAGTAGGTGTGTATGGTGTGTGAAAAAAATGATTTTCTGAGGCTTAAATTGTACTGTTAGGAACAGCTCTAAATGCTGGTGCCAGCATTGTTGAAGCCCAAATCCAGCCAGGGTATTTCATTTCGCTTTGGAGTGGAAAAGAGCTACCTACACTAATTAGAAACCACTGAACCAGGTTGAGGAGTCATGCCAGGCACATGAGTAAACTTCACCTGCCGAACGGTGAACAGCAGGTTGTTGTCATGTGGGGTTAGGCACCTATCGGCCTGCCCGTTAAGTGCTGACAGAATCTCTGGCCCAGTGTTGCTCCTGTTCCATAGCTTTTTGCAATACTGGCAATAACACTAAACTTTTTTTTTTTACAGCAACTGGGAGAGTCCACACACAGATGCCCTAGTCCAAACACATATATGCACAATTACATTTCTTCTCTCTTCCCCTACAGATGCCACAGCTCTCCTAATACTCCCCGTCTCTGGGGAGTTCTGCGGCAGCTGTAACCTCTGATATCCCCCTCCTTCCCCCAGGTCTGTGTGAGAACATTCCTATTTATTTACCCTGTTGGATCCGAGCTGGACGGGAGCCGTTCTACTATAAACACTACCACATGGGAAGCGGAGGGACCACATCTCCGAAGGACCTAACAGGGCATCTCTTTCCAGTATGCGGCTTTAAAGAATTAAATAATAATCTGCATTCACTAGTATTGACTCACTTAAGCTGCGTCTTTGGTGAAAAAAAGCCAGGACGCAGCTCCCCAGGCACACACAAGTGAAAGGCGGGATTAGCAACTATGGGGAGGGAGGGGGGAGCAGGGTTGGAGCAGGGAGTTTCACCTACACAGATGAAAGTGCATTTTTCTGCCCTATTCCTCCCGGCACCCTCAGGCAGCTGCCTATGTAACCTTACGCTAGCGCCGGCTCTGCACACAGCACCTCTCACCTCTGTACACACATAGAGCACCCCTCTCCCCTGTAAACACACAGAGCAACCCTCTCCCCTGCACACACACACACATAGCACTCCTCACCAGGATGGCACTCTTCCTTCTTTGTATTATTATTATTATTATTATACAGGATTTATATAGCGCCAACAGTTTGCGCAGCGCTATAATATAAGGAAGACATTGCAATCACAATACATGACATGATGGTAAGGAGGGCCCTGCCCATGAGGGCTTACAATCTAAAAGGGAGGGGGAAGTGATACATGAGGAGGGAGCTGTATGGAGATGAATTGTTTGAGAACGTGATGGTTGAGCGGTTAGGTTGAGGTGGGATAGGCTTCCCTGAAGAGATGAGTTTTAGGGAATGCCTAAAGGCAGTCAAGGTGGGCGACAGATGGACAGGTTGGGGTAAAGAATTCCAGAGGATGGAAGAGACTCTAGAGAAGTCTTGGAGGCAGCATGGGAGGAGTTGACAAGGGAGCTAGAAAGCAGGAGGTCTTGGGATGAGCGGAGCCGACGGTTAGGGTAATACTTTGAGACCAGGTTTGACATATAGCCGGAGGCGGAGTTGTGGATGGCTTTGTAACTGATTGTTAATATTTTGAATTTTATCCTTTGGGCGAGTGGAAGCCAGTGCAGGGATTGACAGAGGGGGTTGCAGATACTGAGCGGTTGGTTGGGTGAATGAGTCTGGCAGCTGCATTCATGATAGACTGAAGGGTGGATAGCCTGTGTAGTGGAAGGCCAATGAGGAGGGAGTTGCAATAGTCAAGACGAGATATAACAAGCGAGTGGATGAGTAATTATCAAATGTATCAAGCCAGATTTGGCCCCAGACCCCCACAGTAGGCCTGCAGGCCCTGCAGGGCTCCTAGCACCTACTCAGTATCCCTCCTCATCTCCCCAATAGTATCGGCCACTTCAATCAGATCTCGGTACCTCTCACCGACCATCTCTCTCAGCTCCACCTTCTTCTGCTCAATATCTTCCTGCACCTTCCTCTCCAGGGCCTGGATCTCCTCTGCGCTGTGTGCCTCAAACAGAGTTCTGGGTCCTGCATCTCAGTCAGCCTGCCAACCACCATCTCTGACAGCTCAGCCCGAAGGTTGGGCAGACCACCAATCCTGGCAGGCTGTGTGTGGGGAGCTTTAAAACTGGTCTACAGATGTTTAACAAAATTCATACGAATATAAAATACGAATAACAAACCAAATCGAGTTTTGGATCTAAATATGAAAAGCGAAAAAATTAAAATCTGAATCGATCCAAAACTAAACAATGCTGTTGAGATCCACCCAGCTGCATGAATGACAGCAGGCTCTGCCTATCTAGAGGCAGAGCCAGCTGTACACACCCCCTCCCCCGTCCGTTCCTCCAGTCAGCGCTGGAGGATCAGAGCGGGGAGGGGGGAATCCCTGCAGGGAGCTGTGACTGATAGTCATGGCTTTCCGCAGGGAGATGATCGAGAAGTGAGCGAGCGATGGTATGCGTTCGCTCACTTCCCGATCTATTGAGCCGACGTGTGACAGTTTCATTGTCACACGTCGGCTCGAACTATGAGGATGAGTGATTCTCACTTTCAGGAAAGACCGTTCCTGCCTGACTAACTTGCTAACTTTTTATGAGGGGGTAAGTAGAGATATGGATGGAGGGAGGCCGGTGGATGTGGTATATCTGGATTTCTCAAAGGCATTTGATATGGTACCACACAAGCGCTTACATCACAAGCTGAGTGCTATGGGCATAGATGAGGTGGTGTGTACGTGGATAGAGAACTGGCTACGGGAAAGTGTCCAGAGAGTATCTGTAAATGGCACCTTTTTGGACTGGGCTAGTGTAATGAGCGGTGTGCCTCAAGGATCTGTGCTGGGTCCGATACTGTTCAACCTATTCATTAAATGACATTGGGGAGGGAATAAATAGCCATGTTTCCGTGTTTGCAGACGATACAAAAATAGGGAGGGTACTAGAAAAACGGATCGTGACAATATAGCATTGCAGGAGGACCGTACTTGATGGACATATGTCTTTATTCAACCCCAAATACTATGTACTATGTAACTATGTAACACACACCTCATAGTTCTCCTTTAAGTTTGACCCCTCCAATGTTTAAAAACCCTATCAGCTCCAAAAAATACAAAGGCCAATATTTTTTAGAAAATCTTTTCAATTTCCTGGTATTTCATAGTTACATTGGCTACGAATAAAAAGATAATATTTTTGTTTAAACTAATATCCTTTCTATTTAACAACTTACTTTTATCATTGTCCTCCACTTCTACTCTCACATTTCCCAATGTTCCTCTCTTAAACTGTTTTCCTTCAAATCTTTCTATAAGTAGCTTAGTCTACAGAAGTCTAAATAGTCTTCCTGTAATATGCAATTTATTTTAATCCTTACCGTCTGTCCTTTGGTGATGTTGGAAATCGACCTGGGGTGGTGACAACTGGATACAGGAATATAAAAATTGATTCAGTCTATGTCAATAACACTTGAACATTATATTTCCATAACTGTTACTATTTATGTATGCCCAATATTTTTCTTAAATTTCAAAAATATCAATAATCTTTTTCAAGGAATGAAACTATCTAAATTTTTTCCCAACATGTCCTCCTCCTTCGACACAAACAGGTTGGCCAGGCTGGGTGCACATTTGATCCCATTGCTACCTCCTTACATTGTAAATGCAATTGATTGCTGTACAAAAACAAGTCTTTCATTGCAAAATCTAAATATTAAAGACTGAATTGATCATATGTTTGCTATCCTTCAAAACCAGTGGTTACATGTATAAATCAATGCATTCCCCCACTCTGGAGTGTGTACAGTCGATTCCAATTACAATGGATCTCCTAATCTAAATCACAATGGATTTTCAGCACATAGCATATTGTGGGTATTCCACAAACTAATGCTGTCTTTGTTTTTTAATAATATCCCTGTATTATCACCCTGCATGACAATTTCCTTCAGCTTCTTTATATAAACCTTGTTGGGGCCCCCTTTAAGACTTTATAGGTCTCCTTGGTGCTTTGGTGCACTTAAGAATGTTGTAATTTGGTGCACTAAACTGCACAAGTTAGTGGTGATTTACTGTGGGTGAAGGGCAGGTTTATCTGTGATGGTAACAAGTACTCAGGCTGACACCAAAATATAAAAAGGCCCCAGCAAAAATATATTAAAATGAAATTTAACTCCCCTCAAAAAATAAAAGCTAGAACAATAAACACAACCCTAAAACACAAAATCCCAACCCTATATTTTTGAGCATTTTTTTTAAAACCTAGCGGAAAGAAATATATAAATATGACATAAAAGAAATAAAAAACAATTAAAAAAAAACTAAAAAAAAAACAGCAAATTGTTGCTGACACACACAGAAAGGTGGTCCTACATAGGACTGGTGGGCCTATTTATAGTAATGTAGCGCAATACAGCCCAGTGAACACAGGGGGTACATACTAATTTGTAGTCCACTGCAATAATTTGCTGTAATATAGAACAATACAGCACTGTGTCTACTTCCTAGCACTGTAAAGCAGCAACTATCTCTCCCTGCAAACACACTGTCAGCTCTCCCTATCTACTGCAAGTCTCCAGCACACTCTGACAATAGGCTGTTGGGAACCCTGACTTTTAAAGGGAGGGGGCTGACATATTGGAAAATCCCCATTATTAACTGATCTTGGCCTCTGGTAATTAGATATAGTGGTGTATGGTTGTAGTAGTATGCAGTTTTCCTGAACTGCAAACAACTTGGGTTCACCTCAAACGCATGCTCTACCAAAACTCAAAAGTCATATCTACAACTGCTCCTCACATTTCTTGCAAGGGCATTGAAGGGGCAAAAAGTGAGGTAATATCTCCTAAATGGAGTCATAGACAGAAATAAAAACCTGTAGCACATCAAACCATACCACACAGACGCCTTCTATCCATTCATGAGGGTAGATGCATGGCTAAACAGTGGTTCCCTGTAAATCCAATATGCAGTAAAAGCCAACACACTAAGATGTAATCCAAAATAATTGTTTACTGAGGTCCCATATCAGAATAACACCATTAGTTAGTAACTAGAGATGTAACACTACTTTTCGAGTGCCAATGCCGATACTTGGCATTTTCATGAGAAGTAACAGGGTTGCAGGGGTTGCAGCTGGGACCTGGCTCTGGTGCTCCACCACTGTCCTGAAATCATTAGTCTATATTGTTTTAGAAAAACTGTCACAAACAAAAATGTATCAGTACTCGTACTTGCAAAACTGGTATCGGTGCATCCCTTTATTTATATTTATAAAAACAAAATAATATATTAAAACAGAGATGTACAAATCCCGGGAGCTCCGTGTGCTCCTTACAAATGACAGCTGCTAACTTTGGAATTTTTCTCTAGTCTAGTCTTGGTATCGGTGCATCCCTAGTTATAAATATAACATGATCAAATATAATATAAAAATAAATGGTGTTATTCTGATATCGGACCTCAGTAAACAATTTCATTGGATTTTTTTAGTGTGCTGGCTTTTACTGGATAACCTGAAAGAATGTAATTTTTCCCCACTGTATTCAAAACAAAGTAAAAAAAAAAAATGTAACTGTAAAATTACTAATTTGAAGCAATGCTGGTAGAACAAGCATCGCTACACCAGAATGTTTTACGCAGCAGGGTGGTCTGCTATACGCAGTATATACCAGGAAGAAAGACAAAAGCCTTGGGCAGATATGATTTGTAAAATTGCGAGTTTATCTGGAATATAATTTAATAGTTTATATATGTATTTAATATTAATATTTTGCATGCAAGACATGACAACTGGTATTTATGTATGCCCAATATTTTTCTTAAATTTCAAAAATATCAATAATCTTTTTCAAGGAATGAAACTATCTAAATTTTTTCCCAACATGTCCTCCTCCTTCGACACAAACAGGTTGGCCAGGCTGGGTGCACATTTGATCCCATTGCTACCTCCTTACATTGTAAATGCAATTGATTGCTGTACAAAAACAAGTCTTTCATTGCAAAATCTAAATATTAAAGACTGAATTGATCATATGTTTGCTATCCTTCAAAACCAGTGGTTACATGTATAAATCAATGCATTCCCCCACTCTGGAGTGTGTACAGTCGATTCCAATTACAATGGATCTCCTAATCTAAATCACAATGGATTTTCAGCACATAGCATATTGTGGGTATTCCACAAACTAATGCTGTCTTTGTTTTTTAATAATATCCCTGTATTATCACCCTGCATGACAATTTCCTTCAGCTTCTTTATATAAACCTTGTTGGGGCCCCCTTTAAGACTTTATAGGTCTCCTTGGTGCTTTGGTGCACTTAAGAATGTTGTAATTTGGTGCACTAAACTGCACAAGTTAGTGGTGATTTACTGTGGGTGAAGGGCAGGTTTATCTGTGATGGTAACAAGTACTCAGGCTGACACCAAAATATAAAAAGGCCCCAGCAAAAATATATTAAAATGAAATTTAACTCCCCTCAAAAAATAAAAGCTAGAACAATAAACACAACCCTAAAACACAAAATCCCAACCCTATATTTTTGAGCATTTTTTTTAAAACCTAGCGGAAAGAAATATATAAATATGACATAAAAGAAATAAAAAACAATTAAAAAAAAACTAAAAAAAAAACAGCAAATTGTTGCTGACACACACAGAAAGGTGGTCCTACATAGGACTGGTGGGCCTATTTATAGTAATGTAGCGCAATACAGCCCAGTGAACACAGGGGGTACATACTAATTTGTAGTCCACTGCAATAATTTGCTGTAATATAGAACAATACAGCACTGTGTCTACTTCCTAGCACTGTAAAGCAGCAACTATCTCTCCCTGCAAACACACTGTCAGCTCTCCCTATCTACTGCAAGTCTCCAGCACACTCTGACAATAGGCTGTTGGGAACCCTGACTTTTAAAGGGAGGGGGCTGACATATTGGAAAATCCCCATTATTAACTGATCTTGGCCTCTGGTAATTAGATATAGTGGTGTATGGTTGTAGTAGTATGCAGTTTTCCTGAACTGCAAACAACTTGGGTTCACCTCAAACGCATGCTCTACCAAAACTCAAAAGTCATATCTACAACTGCTCCTCACATTTCTTGCAAGGGCATTGAAGGGGCAAAAAGTGAGGTAATATCTCCTAAATGGAGTCATAGACAGAAATAAAAACCTGTAGCACATCAAACCATACCACACAGACGCCTTCTATCCATTCATGAGGGTAGATGCATGGCTAAACAGTGGTTCCCTGTAAATCCAATATGCAGTAAAAGCCAACACACTAAGATGTAATCCAAAATAATTGTTTACTGAGGTCCCATATCAGAATAACACCATTAGTTAGTAACTAGAGATGTAACACTACTTTTCGAGTGCCAATGCCGATACTTGGCATTTTCATGAGAAGTAACAGGGTTGCAGGGGTTGTAGCTGGGACCTGGCTCTGGTGCTCCACCACTGTCCTGAAATCATTAGTCTATATTGTTTTAGAAAAACTGTCACAAACAAAAATGTATCAGTACTCGTACTTGCAAAACTGGTATCGGTGCATCCCTTTATTTATATTTATAAAAACAAAATAATATATTAAAACAGAGATGTACAAATCCCGGGAGCTCCGTGTGCTCCTTACAAATGACAGCTGCTAACTTTGGAATTTTTCTCTAGTCTAGTCTTGGTATCGGTGCATCCCTAGTTATAAATATAACATGATCAAATATAATATAAAAATAAATGGTGTTATTCTGATATCGGACCTCAGTAAACAATTTCATTGGATTTTTTTAGTGTGCTGGCTTTTACTGGATAACCTGAAAGAATGTAATTTTTCCCCACTGTATTCAAAACAAAGTAAAAAAAAAAAATGTAACTGTAAAATTACTAATTTGAAGCAATGCTGGTAGAACAAGCATCGCTACACCAGAATGTTTTACGCAGCAGGGTGGTCTGCTATACGCAGTATATACCAGGAAGAAAGACAAAAGCCTTGGGCAGATATGATTTGTAAAATTTCGAGTTTATCTGGAATATAATTTAATAGTTTATATATGTATTTAATATTAATATTTTGCATGCAAGACATGACAACTGGCCCTGTATGGGGTTCATTAGGCCCATGTGTTTGACACCAGCAGTATTTAGGAATACAGTTTCAGAAGTCAAGCTGTTTCTCACTGGAAACAATTTATTATTTTCTACCTCTTGGGGTTTGTCTGTTGAATTGTTACCATATGTCCTGAGGTTTAGTGTCTGCGTTTCAAGAAATCATGTTCATTTGATATAATTAGAAGCACAAAAAAAAGGAGACACCTTCCAGTCTGTTAATCTAGAATTTCTTTCCGTCTGTTTTATGCTCTGGTAATTATTTATTGAAAAAGAAAATGGGTCAGTTTCTTTAGAATTGCAAATTACGTTAAAAATGGCACTCTGTAAAAGAGAGAAAAGATTAAGAGCACACGCAAATGTATATACAGTATGATGCTTAGCAGTACACTGTATAGGTATGTTTTGATTGCTTGCTGAAGTAGTCTCTTGGTCACAATTGTATTTCTTTTTTTCACTTTACTAAACATTTTCTGCAAAACTGAAAAGTAGAACAAGATAAAGGTCCTGATTCTGCTAATGAAGCCCAGGACTTGGCTCTCCATTCAGAGCTTGACACTCCTCCGCCATTCCCTGTCTATTGGTGCTTCTCTCTATGAGCTGTTAAGGAGCCATATTAAACAGCGGCAAGGCAGATAACACAATAGAAAACAAGGAAATAGAAATATTTATTTTCATGGTACGGTAGGTTATCCAAGTATATAGCTGGTAAATAAGGGTAGCAGCAATTATAATTGGGCTTCCTAAACAGTTGCACCCTCTGAACCCCTCGTAGGTGTGCTCTAGGCATCATTGCAGCTACTAGATCTCAGAGCCTTTCAGTATGTTTTAATGCCACCGATGGGATGTTACTAAACTCTGGTGCTTCAGCTTTATATAGAATTCTGCATTACTTCTGGCACACAGGTTCTTCATTTTTCTTTCTTGTTAAATCTGAACTGTATTGCGCAACTCTTTGTAAAAGTCAAAGTAGCATTCTTTTTTTTTTTTACTTATTAAATGTTTATTGTGATTTTTCCAAAGCATAAACAATACAAAGACATACAAAGACAGTGGTAGTTTACATCAAGACAAGCGGTGTAAGCTCAAGACTTAATAATAAACGACATGTGTCACTCATTGTAATATAAAGAAATAATCATAAGCCTTCACCAGACGCACATGGGGGTACGAACATTGACGGTTGAGGAGGGGTGGTTCGGGTGTGGTTTTGCCAGTTGTTTTATCGAGAGTAGCTTTGTGTGATTGCTCCAAGGAGTGTATTTCAGATAGCAATGAGCGAATCTGAAGGAGACGGTCTTTTTTCCGCTTAGAGCCCTCCGCCACTAGGACACCTCTCACCACCGACTTGTGCGCCTCCCAGAGAGTGGCCGGTGCGACAGAACACTCGTCATTCTCATCAAAGTACGAGGCAATACAAGAGGTCAGACGGTCTGCGATTACCGGGTCATGGAGTAGGGATTCGTTAAGCCTCCAGTTGTATTGGTAATAAGAACCTGGGGTGAACGAAGGATTGTAGGTATGGCAGTCCCAGTAGAGCCATATAGATGGAGAGAAAAATATAAAAAATGAAGGAGAAGAAAATCAAAACGAGTGTAAGGGAAACATCGGACCGGCGGTACTTCCGTTTCCTCCCCATGCTTTAGGGATGAGATGGCTGATCGAGGTGCACTTCGAGAAGATGGGTAACTTCACGATTGCACGGGGTGAGAGACGGAGCTCTGGCTAGGCACGTCTACTCGCCGCCATGCGCAAACCACGCCCCCCAAAGTAGCATTCTATTGCAATGTTTTCTGTGCTTGTTATCTGAAGACAGTCAGGGCACAGGAGGCGTTTATTTATATCAAACGTGTATATTCAACTTCTAGCAAGATCAACATAATTTAAAGTGATCCCTTTGTCCTTGTAGGGAACACCAACAGGTTAATTCAATTTTGGCTTCCCCATCGGACTATTCTAATCTTCTGTTTACTATGCCACTGCTCCATTCAGTTCAGGGTATGGGGGTGCATGTGTCTCACTCCTCTTCCTTCCATGTGACAGTGCTGGTGCATGGCTTTTAATTCCTCAGGTATAAGCCACATGGGGACAGGAAGATAGTCTTTAGCTCTGTGTGAGCTCCAACTTACATCTTAGAGGTTAAATATGGCCCTACAATGAGGTAGTCTGAGGCTGTTGCCTCAGGGGGCATCTTGTAGAGGGGGCCAGCAACCAGTTATGTCACTGGGCAGGAAGCCAGCCAGAGCTGAGCCAGATGATGCAGAGGCCAAACCCCACACCACCAGCACCCAACACCCCCTCGCGCCGCTGCCTCGTGCAGTGAAAATGCTAGGAAGGCCCCTGAACATGACTTCTTGCTCCTGTGGGTGAATGGAGCAGTGAGTGAGTTGCATCAAGTACCATGGACAAAGCATGTGTTTACTTAAAGCCACACATTTTCCAAAACGTTAACAATTTGATATCACATTATACAATTATCCATTGCAGTTCCACCGTATCTTACAAAAGTTAGACAAGTATCTGGCAGGCTCAAGCAGTCTAATGAGTCCAGAATGCATTAGGAAATGTTGATAGTCATGCATAGAAACATATGACACAATGAAGTATGGTCAGACTAAAGCAATTTGTGTCTTTAAAATGTAAATTTTGGCAGTTTTCATGTAAATATTCTGGAATGCATAGGAGCAAGACACTGCTGGGAGTGCAAGAACTATTGATATTAATATAGTCCATACTGTTGTAGGTAACAAGGAAGACTTGTCTTACGTCATATGTCATTCCACACGTTCTACCCTGTTAGGCTCCCTGAACTGCTTCATGTCAATAGATGCAGAATGGTGACATGTTACTAAAGCCACAGCAGCGACTAATCACAGAAGATAAAGCAGAATTCAAGCCAAAAATGACAAGATGAAAATCAATAGTCCATTACAAGATACAGTAAAAAAAACACCTTTTGGAGAAAGGTGCTCTTGCCTTCAGTACTTCTTTTTCTTCACAAGATGTCCACAATCTGATGGCCAGCATCATTCAATCCACTTTCTCTGAGCACAGACTGTCCTGGACATATTGTAGACTGTGTCTGGGCAGCGAAAGGAAAAGCACAACAGTAATGACCTCATCTCTGTCACTCCGCTTTCTCCTTCTATCAACATGCTCCATTTCAGCACATACAATGATTGGTTACTTCTACTGCTTCTTCTTACTGGCCAGTCCTACTGAACAAAGTCTTCAGTAAGCTGATATTATCAGGTCAAATTCTTGTACTTGCACTACCTGCATTTAAAAAAAAATACACCTAATGATGTATCAGCTCTGCATGCTGATTTAAAATCTTACATTCATTAGTTAAACAAACTTGTTATTAATTTACTTACAAATAGACTTCATCTACTTCCTGGTCCAGTTCTGGCACAAATGATGTAATGTGCAAAAGCGTTGCATCCTGGGAAGTGATATCAGCAGAGCATTGCTGGGAAATCTCATCTGTAATCTCATGAGATCTCAGGGAAAAGCATTTTCCTCTCGAGATGATGTGCATAGTCACATGTCCTATTCACATGTGCCAGAGTTCCAGGAAGTAAAGGGAGAGCTAATAACCTGCCCTTAGTTAAAATGGCCACTGCCAGAAGACTGGGAAATAAAAGACAAATAAGGTATGTAATGAATACAAAGCCGTCAAGTATCTAGAAGTATGTGTTTGTAGATTGTCATCACAATACCTTTTTAAAGATGTGTTTGTTGTTATTTTAAAGATTTAGGTAAAGGTCCACTTTAATGTGTGTCTATTATATCTATCTAGAGTTTAGCACAAAGGGATATTAAAATCAAAGGGGGAAACTAGAGCAGACAGAATCTGGAGCAGTTGCTCAAGGCAGCCAATCAGCTTCTCTCTTCAGTTTGCTCAGTTGAGATTTGAAAATTAGAAATATAAGCTGATTGGTTGCAATGCAAATCTCCTCCAGATTTTATATGCTGCAGTTTTGATGAATTCCCCCCAATATGTTTTTAAGCTGTTTGAAATGCTGATTAAATTGCTTATAATGGATGCTGCTCCTTGATGTTTAAAAGTTTTCATTTTCTGCAGAATCAGCCGGTCCCCTAAGCACTGGCCCTGACATCCCATTTTAGGGTGGCTGCTTTCCCTTGCGGGATCCTGTGGAGCCACCCTTGTGTGTGCTAGTAAGCTGCGTGTATCTTTACAAACACACAGGCACAGCAAGGTAAGGAAATCCTTTGATCTCCCCTGCCCCTTCCTCCCTTCTTCCTTCTACAAGCTAGGAGATGGACATCTGCTATAGACTGCTCTGTGCCTTGTGATCTTGTACTAAACAGGAAGTTCAGGGAAGCCGAGCTAGAAGAGTTGGAGCTGTTTGGATGACTGTAAGTGCTTGGACAAAAATGTAAAGAAATACTGTGCTGGGCAATGTATAGTTGTCTGATCTGGATTAATTATTGAAGAAAAAAAAAACGACAGTTTAATGACTTTAAATATTAGACCATGTTACCAGCTACCAATGCTATTGTGCATTGGTAGCTGGTAACAAAACAAAAACGTTCTCCCTCCTCTGACTGGCTGTAGTAACAGAAAGTCTACTGATATAAAGGATAACTTTTTTTATTGTTAAACTGACAATAGGCTATTGAGACAGAAGATGAACAATGTCACTTTAACGCCCAAGGCGGCTCAGCTATACATAGTCATACATAGGGATGTTGGGAATTGCAGTGCACATGTTAGCTGCAGCTGCCTAAGAGGACCATACAAAGCAGGGCCGTACCTGTAATAAGGGCGATTGAGGGTCATTATGTAACAGAATTGGGTGAGTAGTAATAGCAGCAAGCAATCAGTCTTTTTTGCTGTAGGTCCACTGTTATACAGTATAATCAGAGGCTGGTAAGAAATAAAAATCTGCACATTGGAACGTGTCATCTTTTGTTAGCCTAAACAATTATTTACTCTAGAGGAAAACATTTTTTGCAGAAAAGCTGTTTACTACACATATTCCTATTCAGCTGCAGTACATGCGAGCAGCCTGGCAGAAAACATTGACCTAGCTGATATTCTTGCAGCACTGGGACCAACAGACAGCAAATTTCCTCCTGTGGTGACCAAGTGGATTGGTAGTACCTGATGCGACAAGTGACTGCTAACTGAGGCTTGAAGAAAGCAGAAGAGTGAAGCTAAGCAGATTGCATCTCTATGTAAGCCTAACTGAAACAGATTTATGTCAAAGCTTATTTTATTGCATTCTATAGATCCGCAGAGCTAACATTATTACCAATTGGATACCTATGCACTTTTATTGGTGGGAAAGCAATGCATATTTCTAATATCACATACATAAAAACAAATATAATTAGGATAAGCAACAGCAGTAAATATTGTAGACTTACGTATTGCAATATAATAGAGCTGCATAATTCACATTCTGACCCCTAAGGGCCATGCACAGGTGTTCGGAATAACTAATAATTGTAAAATAGAGACTTAAAGCGTACCTGTACTTTTCTCCATACAGAGCATTATGTTTCATAACCCTTCCCCAGCATATATTTACCCTTGCTTTGCTTAGCTACAAAGATTACACTACAGTAAGAAAAATATATCTGTAGCTTCCCACCTCCAGCCTGCCTATTGGCCAGTGAATGCTCATTATTGCTTCCATTCAGCCAATTTCAGCTTGATTTCTTTTTGTGTGCGTACATTATATATACCATGCATTTAAAGAAGAACTCCAGGATTTTTTATATTTAACCCTTGGAGTGGTGCTACCCTAATGCAGGTGAATGGACTGCATTAGACGTGATGACGTCAGATCTCCTTAGACTGCAAGATCGGAGTGGGAGAGAGGATGAGGAGACCGGTCTGAAGCCAAGCGCGTGAGTATTTCATCTTTATTTTCACCCCATAGACAAAATGAGCACTTAACCCTTGCTATGAGGGGGTAGCCCCACTTAATTTTTTTAAATCATGGAGTTCTTGTTTAATGAATTTTAAATGATTAAATAGTGGACTACATTTTTTTGGGTGTTTATTTTTAAATTTGCATTATTAAATCTATCCATCTATCTATCTAGAGGGGATTGGTTGAGGTCTAAATGAGGGACATTTGGGAGGTATGATCTATGTTCATGCTTGAACTGCTAAAGCACAAGGTCGACATTCCAGCTGATTGTGGACTATTTTTATATTATGTAGAAGTCATCAAATTTCCATAAATATAAACTATTGCATCCTTTACTCTAGAACTGGATTCTCTGACAAACAGAGGACTTCTGTGTAAGAAGTTTTTCAACACTGGTATTAATTCATGCTTAGTACTGTTCCGTCTACAGAACATTTTTATTTCACCTGCAAATGAAAATTAAGAAGGAAGCTCCCTCAAACAACACTGATTCTCTGACCTAGCAAAGTTGTCAAAACACTCTTAAAAATCCATGAGAAACAAAGACAAAACTACAACTTTGCCAGAGATCTACTGATTTTCCATCCAGGAGACAGAGTAAGATGGCAGTCAGCAATAGTTGTAGAGCCACAATCATCCAATATTTTCACTACACGAAGAACACATTTCAGTCGAAGTTGATTCCATCCTAGAGATGACACAGCTATTTTCACTTTTCAGGAAGTATATATACTGAATATCAGCAGAATCATTCTTTGCCTCTGATTACAATTCCAGTAGCTACTTCTTGAGAACATTTTGAAGACATTCCAATCCCTCAATTAGCCTCACCAGCTTAATAGCTGTGCACCAAAACTGAGAAAAAGCAGTGAGCCCTTATTGACTTTGTCTGTGAAGGTTCTCATTCATCCAGGTCATGGTATATCTGTAAAAAATAAGTCAAGGCAACTGAACTTGCTGTATTTTTCTTGAAGACGTTTCACTGGTCATCTAACCAGCTTTCTCATTTGGTTCACAGAGTACTGATTTATGGAAGGCACCAAATCACGGTCCAAGTTGAGTAGTTTAAACAGTAAAGAAACGAAAACACTAATGCAGTAAAAAAAAAAACAGGCAGCTAATAATAAAAGTTAATTATAATATGTGACATTCACTTTAAAGAGCAAACAGGGGAAGGCTGGCCCTGTGCAGATATAGATCGGGTTTTGGATAATGGGTATAATATGGAGGTTAGAAGGGATAAATGTAATGTTGGTTATGAATGTTGATCGTTTGTCTGTTATGTAAAATGTGTGAAATTTTGGATCATTGTTTGAAAATTAATAAATATATTTATAACCAGTGTAGGGAACCAGTCTCAATGTAGAAGCAAACTCGCAGTCTCTTCAACAAAAATGCCAGCTTTAATTCCAGACAGCAATCAATTGACAATTAAAAAAAAAGGTTACAGGCATCCAGCCCAAAAATTTTAATTTTCATAAACAAATAAAAGTCAGCTCCACTGAGCCTTACTGTGTATTAGCGATAGTCCTCTGAGCTGGGTCTGTTTCCTCTATGGGAACAGTTACAGTCCATCCACAGAAGCCTGTCCTGTTGACAGGCTTGGCTCCAAACACAGAACTTGCTGCATTCAGCACACTGTCTCTCCTTGCACTGAGACACACACTTCACCCCCAGCTAGGTGCAGCTGCACACTAATGAAGTCCTGTGCAGTCTACACTAAACTGCAGTCCATGGAACTAGGAGTCTGTCCCACCCAGAGCTCTATCAGACTCCTAGTAACACCAGCCCCAGGATTTGTTTTACCAATACAAGGTAAAGAGCTATTTTTCTTTACCTCCAAAATCTATGCTGGCATTACCTTAGATGATTAATCTAAGGATCCGTATAGAAATGTATCTACCATCTATCACTTTTCCTTGCCAACCAGGCAGGTTTTACTGGCACCATGTTACACCAGCTTTCTCAATTCAGAATTTAATTGAATTTCTGAATTGAGAAAGCTGGTTAGATGACCAGTGAAATGTCTTCAAGAAAAATACAGCAAGTCTAGTTGCCTTGGCTTATTTCTTATTGACTTCGCTCCTTCTTGGCCTAAACCCACTGTAATGTTGGCATGCCATTCAGGCTTTAATCCTTAAATTCCTTTGTGACAAATAATGTGTTACATTAAAATTGAAAGGATGATGGATATAAATTTTTTTCAGGAAATGACTTACCATAAATAGCCAAAATATCTAACCAACTTAGCAATCTTTCACTACAGCTTGATTAGAATTTTTTCTTCTTAAACAATATAATTAATTACTGCCGTTATATTCCTATTAAAGTAAAAAAAAAAAAGTAAAAAAGTAGTATTAAGGTAAAGTATTAAGGTAAAAGTAAATGAGATCTGTGTTTTAAGACGGGGGTCGCAACACTGCAATCACCTGTGTGGCTGCAGGACATACCCTCTAATTTTGCTGGTTAATTGATTTTTGTCGGTCCAATTATTATTAGTATTGACACTTAATATTATTTTTATTGTGATTGATTATAGGGTCTCACTTTGGTTGTATAAATTTCAAATTTTTCTGAATAACGACACTTTTTGGTCACAAATATAAGAGTGTATTGTTTCATGACACAACAAATGTTATAGCACATAAGGGGATTCAGCGCCGCAAAATCTTCATATAAATTTCTAAGGCTTTTCGGTCTGTTATTGTGGCAGCTTTATTTCCCATATTATTAACATCTCATCCACAAGCGCAGATTAACAGTTCCAATAGGCTCCTTCTGCCATCAATCAAAGAGGGAAGGGGCGTGGCCTGCCACAGGGCTGTGTGTGTCTATGGACGCACACAGCCACTGTGGAAACGAGCGGGCATGAGCGCTTTTTTTTTTAAAGCAACAGCCTCCAGCAAAGGAGTGTCTCCTTAATGGAGAAATTTTAAAAAAAAATTAGGCTTTAATATCACTTTAATGGTAAAACATTTGATGAGGCATTAGAAAAGCTATGTGTGTCCTCCAAGTCAACTCTTGATTATTTTTTGCTAAACATTTGCAAACAATATTTGGTAGCCAGTGTTTTATAGAATTATAGGAATGATCACACTTTTTTATCTATCTAAATGTGGTTTCAATATAGATTATTATAGAGAATATAATTTAGTTTGCATTTCTATTGATTTATATTTCAGAAGACAAGTCTACTGCAGATTAGAAGCAACTAAAGCAGGTCAACTGCAGATCAGTTGCAGCTGCAATACATTCTGAATGATCTAAAAAAAATCTGCTGCATATGCCCATCAAAGCCCATGGACACGGGCACCATACGCTGCTTAGAACAAATGAGTGATGTGCATGATGCATAGTGCCACAGCACATGGCTGTGTCTAATTAATATCTCAATGAAATACTATGTATAGTTCTGACAACAGGTTTTTAATGGATGTTGTGGGAGTGTCACTGAGCAAATCCTTTTCAGCTTGGTTACATGCAGTCTGGAAGGAAGCACACACTCCAGATGGCTTGACCAATGATTCATTTTGTCAGAGCAGTTTGTTTTGCAAGGATTCTGTCTAACATGTAGGTAGGTACACTCTCAAATTACATCAACTCTGCACTTGAAATATAATAAAAAAATATGTGTTCATGCACTGTATATCTGCCAACCAGTTCTGCAGCAGGAACATTATATCATGCAGGCCCTTCACAGAAAGGACAATCTACCACACTATTTCAGTAGCCCATTAGGGTATTTGTGGGTGGAATTCAGTTTACCTACCAGTAATTGGAGATGAGTAAACTGAGCAAAGTTTGGTTCACAGAAGGATCATGGGTAGCTGGACACTGCCGTGGTCGACAGGTACCATTGCAAAAAAAATACCATTCAGTAGGGAGAGGGTCTTTTCATGCAGTTTCAAAGCCATCATTAAAAATATACACAACCTTTACATAACAGTGGCCCGGGATCTGTTATTTAGTGGTTCTACCACCACTGCCACTAAATCACTGTTCCCCAACTGACTTCTGTATGTCAACAAATGTGTCGGGGTTGCTGGGTGACATTATTGGCTAAATATGCTCATGACCACATGTGGTCAATGACATCACCCAGCATCCCCCTGCCCTTTTGTTGACATACTAAAGCCAGCCAAGAAACTGTCATTTCTGACAGAAGTAACAGCAGGTGGAAGGTCATTTTGTCAGTCTTTCATTGTGATTGCTGTGTTTCTACATCATTGGATGAAGTGATTGACATTGGATGTTACATTGGGAAACATTGTTTCTTTATTGACTTTTATCATGGTTTGGGTGTTTTTACGCTTGGCTGTGTTTGGTGTGGGAACACACTGGGGGCCCCAGAGTTCATTTTAGATTTCTGGGCCTCCAGTGCATCCATGTGCCTTTAAGAGGGAGTGGACTCCCTTCAGACATACCTGCATTCAATGTATCTACTACTTAAATATGCTCCAATATTGAGACTCTCAAAAATTAGGACCACACTACACAGAGGAGCCTTGACAAGACAGTGTGGCTTCCGCCTATTTTGCAAAGGTTGTGCAACTAAAACTTCTATTTTTAACGCATACTGTTAGACAGGGCAATTTGTTTTGTTGCAGGCCAGTATAATGGTGTACTGTGTACCCATACTCATTTACCTTGGGGAAGGGTGGATATCTGGGGGCCTCCTTATTCTAAAGGGGGCTTCCAGATTATAAAAAGGTCCCCCTTCCCTGCAGGTAGCTTGCCTGACTAAGGTTATTTTATGAATTTTCAGGTGGAGGTGAATTTTTTGAGACACTGCACTTTTTTTGTTATTGCTACTGCGGCAAAATGACATGCATCTGGCTGATGTTTGTGTACCATCATCAGCTGGGGATTATGGGTGGTCATTTTGCCAAACATGGCCAGTTTGTTTGCCCATTCTGTGAACTAAAGAAAGGCTAGCTTTGAGTAAAACTCATGTTAAACCTCAACCCACAGCTAATCCCTTGAACAGTACTCACTGCTGCAGAACTACAGTTTTAACCAATACTATGATTAAACCTGCATGAAAAATAACAAAACAATCTATTTATTAGATAAAAGTTGCAATAACAAAATGAAAGCTCAGAAAATACATGATTGCTTATCATTGAAGGTTTGTTTATTTTGATAATTGTATTCATTGGGAAAAAAAAAGTATATCACAAAATGTAATCTTTGAAAACAGCCCGTGGGCTAGCCATTTATCTTTTCTACATAAAAGAGGGAACATTTTAATTGCTTATTGCATAGCTTACAACACAGTAAACATGTCAAATTTTCATCTTTCCAATAAAAAATAAAAAAATCTACTGTATATCCAAAACTAACTTTCATTTTTTTTATGCCAGGTTCTTTTTTGATGTCTTCTTTTTAGCAGACTTTTATGGTAACAAAGTAAATCATAATCTTGAATAATATCTTGAAGTTCATGTCTCAATTTGGTTTGTTTTCTAATATGCTAAAGTAGTGAAGAAAATCTGCCAATTCTCTTTCCGTATAGTAAGTGATAAGCAACAAACCTATTTTTTCTTCTGATAAAGAGGATATTTCAGGGTCTACATGGTGTCATTTTGTTACCATTCTTTGTTCCTTCTGAAGTATTCAATTACATTTCTTATCTTTATTTCCAGACATTATAACTATACAGCGCTAGAAAAAAGTGTCTTTTAAAATCTGCTGTCTTGAAAGCTAGATGCCAAGAGAAGCTACTTAAAAAATAGCTTGAAGCAGAACTGACTGAATTGGCTGGCCAAATAGAAAATTATTTTACAGGACAGCACTGCGGGTGTTACATCCTTTGATTCATCATTTTTTTTCTTATTTGTTCCCCTAATAGTCTTATGCCTCTTCCTCAAAGTTGACTGGAGGGCTCCTTTCTATGTGGGTGTTAACGGTTCATATCTAAAAATATGACGCTCCCGTTTAATCCTTGGAAGATTTTAAGTCAGCAACAGTGACAGGTCACATTATATTCTCTGTTGCTAGGAATAGCTCAGTGGTGTGTTGTGGTAGATAGTGAATCCCAAGGCTACACATTTTGGATCTTTCCAAGGGCCAGTCCACACAGCAAGGTTACCCATATGAGGAGTCAAACAGCTACACAATCCACATTTTAAAACAAATGTGCAACAACATGATTATGTTTGCAGTGGAAAACTTCATAGTAGATGAATGCTGACCATCTGACACTCTGGAGCTCAGCGGACGCAAACAGTGATGTCACTGGTTGGCAGGAGTCAAATGAGCATCTTGGGTTGCTAAGAACTGGGCGGAGAGGTGTGTATGGCCCTTACACATATCCCCACCTGGCTCTTAGCAACCTGGGATGCTTTGGCCAGAAAGTGGGCGGCAGGCAACAGCCTCAGACTGGCTCATTATAGGGATGGCCCTGCTGATATACAAACACTAGTGTGAGAAAAAGTCCAAAAAGTAGTTATGGAAATATGGAACAACAGTCATGTAAAAAGGTGCAATAGATATGTTCACATAAACGACTCCAAATGTTCAGCACTAGAAAATACTTTAGAGTTTCAGTTTAAGGGCTCATGCACACAGCCACAAAGGGCTGTATGCTGATATCACAGGCATGATTATTTTTGCCCCAGGAGTCACAAATGTAGCGTACACCAACGGGTAGGCAGCTTGTTCAAAGGAATGACATTCTGCGTTCAGGGATGTCCATGTGGACCAGCACACCGGTTGTATGCATATTGGTGTATAACTGTGCACAATCGTGTCATCTGTCTCTCATTGGCCCTTATAAAGGAGCCAAAAGGAGGCAGATTTTCTCTAACAAAGCATTGTTTTTCCAGTATTGCTATGTGAGGTGATGTCATATGACCATACCTGGGAACTTTTGAAAATCATAATTCCTGAGAATGTGAGCAGAGTAGTGGGTGGGGCTAAGGCATAGTGCCACACACCAAATGATAGCTGTGGCCAAATTGCGCCTTAAAGTGAATTTACACATCAGTTTGAACAATACTGCATTTGAATGCAAGGCTTGTCTATATCCTGTTTCAAAGAAATTCGGATCCGAAATTCGTTAACGGAATTTCGTATTTCGGATATAATTCGGAAACTGCCATTCGGATTTCGGATGCTCCGAAATTCGGAATTTCAGGAAAATTCGTACGAATTTCGATTCGTAACGAAACGAATCGCACATGTGTAATATGAACCCTTACTGTGATTTTTGCTGTTTGTAGCAGCCTGATCATAACAGAACAGATTGACAGTGCACATGTACTCTTCAGCACACAATCTCAAGGACTTTATCACTATCACAGATGTCCCTGGTCTTGTGAACTTGTACCTCAAATGTCCAAAAACAGGGGGTATAAATCTTTTCCCTGGTGTAGAAATGAAGTCATATAGGACGTAGATCGATTTCCTTTAGTCATTAGGAAGTTAAAGTTGATATCTGAGTAACAATTATGGGTTATTGCTCAAAAACATTATCATCTGTACTGTGCTGTAAAAAACATACACTTCCAGCCTTATGGGATTCATATGGGTTGATTTACTAAAGGCAAATAGGCTGTCCCTTAGTAAATGTGGTGAAAATACCCAATCACCCACAAGGGGAAAAAAAACCAGTATTTTTGCTAGCACGTGAATGGATGATGGAAGTCAGCAGAGCTTCCCCTCATTCACTAATCTAGGAGAAAAATTCCATTGCAAACTGAACAGCCTATTTGCCTTTAGCAAATCAACCCCACTGAGTAAAGTAAAGTGAGTAAAGTAAACTGATGCACAAAATGCACACAGCATTCAAGGACCTGCTAAATGTAAGTTGAGTATATCTAGTGCATGCGGCCTTAAACAGGAACTATATTAGAATTTAATATATGCCTAGAATAAATATAATATACATGCAAATATATACTGCCAAGGGACTGCACCAAATCGAGAAGTAGCTCACATTACATTGCTAGCTTGTGAATGTGAAAGAACCATCTACTTATCAACATGTTTTTAACAACATACACATTATTGCTGCTGAAAAACGGCAATCTGCTTTGCAGACTTTCAGCAAATAGTGGTATTTGTAGCTGTAGTACAATAACAGCATGTCAAGCATTGTCTAACTGAATGACACTAATCCATACACAGAATGGTATAGCTCACAGAGCTTATGTACAGAACCTGCTGTTTTAACTGCTGATAGCAGTTTTAGACGTACATAGTCTGCCATTACCTTAGGGAAGGCAGCTCTGTTAAATGGCAAGCCTGTGGTTTTATATTGACTGTCTTGAAAATCACTATTTTTAATAACACCAGTGTTTATTTTACTGGTATTTGTCACCTTCTGTTATACAGATAATCCATTTTTTTCTTATAATGAAAAGTAAACTGCCTTCCTGGAATAGTTATTCCATTTTATTAATTCGTTTGGATACATTTTTTCATTCATTAAAAGTCTGCTTGTTCTACTGTTGGCCATCAGCAGCAACCTAGCCTATCCCTTGCCTGGTCAAGAATATAATGCAGACATTCCATTTAAAAAAATGACAGTATAATCTCCACTGCCCACTCAAGTTTGTATAGCACGTCAAATGTGTAAAAGTAGTACTTGTGTTAGGCTCCATTCACATCTTTGCACTGTGGAAGTGGGTGTGATACAGCAAGCCGTCCCATGTGTGTTGTCCACATCAATTTCCCATCGCACTCCTGACTCATATGCAATTCTGTGTTCCTTAGGTGACTGCATATAGCACCTCATGCGAACCAAAAGAAGTAAGACGTCACCCACCAGCACACCAGATTCCACCTTATCGATTTGTCTTTATTGATGATGGATAAACATGGTATCACAATGAAACACAATGTTTCAAAACCACATGTGGTTCCTTCATCATGCACTGTTTGCCTATGGCCAGGTCTAGTATAAAAAGTTGGGTCGCACACTCGCTGACTTTCCTTTCCTGTCAATCCAGGCTGCATGCCTGGAAAGGGGTCTGGTTGGAATATTAAGAAAACCCCTCGTTTGATTTTTTAAAAAAAATTGCAATATTCAGGGTGCAGTTAATCAGTTTAGGGTGCTGCTGTATGTATGCCAATTCCACTGCAACATATGCACTGCCAGTGCATGCTATCACTGAGACTGTCTGTGAACATCTTACTGCATTTTATTTAAAGAGTTTAAGTATTTTCAATGTTGTCCGCAAATAAAAAGACCCTCTCTCCACTGTATGGTAAATTTTTGACATGTACCCTATGGCAGTGCCCACCTTCCCATGCCTTTTTTGACAGTAGTTTACCTAGTAGACCTAAAAATAGTCAGAATCTACAAACAGAATTCGGCTCACATAGACTTCAATGAGATTCTGGTTTGCCAAACTCCCCCAAAAAATTCATTGAACCCTTGGTGAACTGACCCCGGACAGATTTGCTCATTGCTGGTGGGGATCAGAGTGTGAAACCTTTAATACTAGTACACAATTATGTTCAGTTTAAATTCAATATTATTTTCAATTAGTGTTATTTTGGTAATGATAATGAGAGTTTGTTTTTAAGCTGTGAGTAAGGGCTGAATTATATCCATGCATTGTAGGAGCGCACACGTTAATGCATGTGTTACTTCAATGTATGTTACATGTGTGGACCATTGCAGATCCATTAATTTTGAATAGCACCCCAATGCACTAAGGCAACAGACATGCAATACTAATCTAGAGACATTTGCAATGATTTCAGTGGGCAGCCTTAAGGGCCTGTTCACATGATTTTCAGGTCCTGATAAGGTCCGGATCAGGTGCGGATCTGCAGACGCGGTGCTATGTGTTTTGCCGCATTTTTGCCACGTTTTTGATGCGTTCCAGTTAAATAAAAAAATAAATTTTAATTTTTTTTGCTGGACTGGGGCTTGTCAGTATGTTAACTGCAGTGCAGTGCATTTTTTACGCGTTTTGCGTTTCTGGACCGTTTCCTGACCGTACAAAATGTGACATGCAGTATTTTTTCTGTTGTAACCTGAACGGACTGTGCACGTGAGAACTGTAGCCCATAAAACACATAGGGATACATTGGGATGCATTTTTAGTGCAGGAGCGTACGGATCAGATCAGCACAAACGGACGTCGTGTGAACAGGCCCTTATGCAACACACATTAGGATGACTTAAAGCAAGGTGAAACACATGCATTTATGCACCACACAAATGTAAAATGTTCCTGAAGCATTCTACTAGTTCTCTAGTTACGCAGAAAATGAGAATCCTGCATACCACTCTGACAAGCTCTTTATTGTGAAAAGTGCAATACAGGAATCATCACAGACATACAGATGTGACACATTTCAAGATAACAAGTGCTTAGTCATACATAAAACCAGTGAGCAGCGCACCCACTGATAATCCCCTCCGAGCCAATCAATGAAAGATCTTTCACAGGTGATTCATCAGCAACACTCAACATCTAAAAACATTTCAATTTACCATCCTGTGTAAAAAATAACAAATACAAATACATTATGAATAATATAATGTTCTATTATTATACATTTAGCTTTGTATTTTTCTGGCACAGAATTATGTTTGTAAAGAATATTCTAAAGAACATAGAAAAATTAAACCGTGGCCAATAATATACTGAAAATACACTGTTTTATTAGCACAATTCTAAAAATACATACAGTGGGTATAGAAAAGAATCACCCCCCTTTAAAATAATCAAATTTTTTTGCTTTGCAGCCTGAAATGAAGACAGAAACAGTTTTTGTTTTATCCAACTGTATTTACGCAGTGCAACTTATAACATCCAAGTGAAAGATATAACACCAACATGTCAGAAACAAAGGCTGCAAAGCAACAAAATGTCATTATTTTAAAGGGGGGGATTCTTTTCTATACCCACTCTACAAATAAATTCTGATACTAATCCCTCTGTTCCTCCTCACTCCTCAGTTGTCCCTCCTTTTTGTTCTGATGTTTAGACCTCTATAAAATAATATACTATTTAACTAACAATTTAATTTCTACACTAGACCATTTATCCAATATCCATATTATTGCAATTGCTTTTTTGAAAAGCCAGGATAAAGGTATAGTAGTGATGAAATAAAAGCACTTGTGGGATTAGCCAATCATGTTTACATATTATTTATGCATAATTGGAGGTGTGATGGGGAGGGGGGTCCTTTCCTGCATAGTTTGTATTAAAAGGTGTTCCTATTTCTCATCTCATGGGAGGAGGAAGGGAGGAGACAGGGAAGAGCCTCCTTGTCCCTCACTTGCTCGTCACTGCTGAGGCAGCGAGATGGATGGCCTCATGGGTTTTTTTTTCTTTTTTTGATTGGACAGCTTGGACCAATGACGCTTTGCCATTGGTCTAAACCATCCACAGAGCTCATGCCTCTAACAAAGAGTAGAGCCCGTGACATCTCTTGCCTCACTAGTTAGGTTACACAAGCAGTGGGGAAGCCCACTGCTGTGTAACCTAACTTAGCTGTCAAAAGCTGGATGCAGCACTGCCTGTAATTAACAGGCAGAGCTCCATCCATGACAGGATACACAGCGGGGAGGCTTTCCCTGCTGTGTAACCTGTAACAAGCCCCTCTGAATGGAGAAAAAGCTGTCAGCTTCAGACTTGAAGCTGACAGCTTTTTCTGCCATAATACTAGGTGAGGCTCTGCCTCACCTGCCTCCCGTGACTGCACGTCCCTGGTGCGAACCCAGTTTGCATGAGTTTGCCCAAACCCGCTCAAACTCTGACCTCCGATCTGTGGGGACAGTTTCGGCAGGGGCATTCCAAGCCTAGCTTCCTCGCTAATCTCTAACAATGCAACTGAAGTAAGCGTTACTTGTAATAATGGAACTAAGTAAGCTTTGTGGAGTGATCACTGATAAGAGGTTGGATGGGTTTCCACATGAAATTGTAATGATCCTTTTACTGCATACAGTATATCAAGACATAGCACTGTGAGCCAGTGAGTACCAGCATATTGTAATTGTGTGAGATATGAAGAGACATTGGATCTGCCACTTGGAAGTCTCTGGCCAATTTCACTCATCCCTAGTAATCATCAGCTGATACTATGTTACAGACCCCCCCCCCCAGTACACATTGTGACTAGTGTTAGTGAAGGTTCTTAATAGCACTTAGAGAAGAGTCCAGCTCCGATAAACTAAGAAAAATTGTAACTGCTCTATTCTTGCAAAGCTTTTGTACGAGGCTTATGTCTGATAACATGATGCCGTCTCATTGGCTGCACAAAAGGGTGGACAGACACATGATACACTGTTACACTGTTACACTGTAAGTCAACATGGTGGGGGAGGGGGGGGGGCAGGTGGTTGTTACTAGAAATAAAAAAGGTGTAAACTGCTAAAACTTCACTAACATGAAAGGTACCGGCCAAATGACAACAAATGGTAATTGAGCACATTTGGTTCTCTCATTATTTAATTGGACAATAAGTGGAAGATTAGGACTGAAAGGGGAAGCTGTTGATTATAGATCATCAAAAGAGTATCTTTATTCGGGAGAGGAGGAGCACCTTTTTACACCTGTACAGACAACACAAGAAAACGTAAAATTATGTGTTAGAGGAATTTAGTGTAATGAAAATGTGGGGGGAAGAATATAGTGTGGAGGCAGAAGTGTGATATTGCTAACTATTTTTATAAACTGTAAATGTCATTATGATTTTACATTTACTATATATGAATTACTTAGTGCAAACTATCTGCCATCTTAAGTCTGCATCTGTTCACTTCTCAGTAGTGACTAATATCTCTGCATTTGTCTTTTTCCATCAGTTTTGATAGCATTTTGCAAGCTGTGTTGTGACCTGTATGCAATGTTACTGGGAATTAACCCTGTCACTATTGAGCAGTACCACCACCACCACAGTACTTTTCACTCTTCTAAAAATGACTGCCTCCCAAACTGCCTCCCAAACAAGGTAACAATTGTGCCAAGCAGAAAGAAAAATCTAGCAATGTACTTTGCAATACATTGGCATTTTTTCTTTTTTAATGTGTGTGACACTAAACTCAGGAGTTAAATCTTAAAATACATTCAAGTACCTTAAAGAAGAACACCAGGATTTTTTTTTATTAACCCTTGCAGTGGGGCTACCCCAGCACTGCAAGGGTTAACTACTCATTTTTTGTCTAGAATAGTTATACTCCCCCAATGCTCCGAGCCGCCTTGTTCTTAGCTTATAATCATTTAGCTATACATCCTCATATCATCTCTGAATTAGTGCTGACACTGTCCTTCCTTCTGGAGGTTGGCTACTTTTGTTTCCCATGGTCCCTGTGTGTGTTGTAAAGTATGCACCACTCCAAGTTCACTCGTGTGATGGGCTACAATCTCAATACAAATTAGTAGACTAAACATGAGGTTGTAGTCTACCATGGGAGCGAGCTTGGAGCGAGGGACATAAATAACTAAGTGGCTTTATTTGCTACATTCACCTTACTTAGGACATCACTGCTGGCTCCACTCATCCATTGTCATTTGGTCGGCACCTGTCAAATTGCTATTGAAAGGTCCTGGCTGAATTACAACAAATGGGCAGAGCATGGCTGGCTCCGTCCATTTGTTGTCATCTGGCCGGGACCTTTCAATAGCGATTTGCCAGGTTACGGCTGAATGACAACAATTGGGTGGAGCCAACCATGCTCCGCCCATTTGTTGTCATTCAGCCCGACCTTTCAAATCGCTAGTGAAATGACAGCAAATGGGCAGAGCCAGCCGTGAGATCATGGCTGGCTCCGCCCATTTTTTGTCATTTGGCTGGCACCAGTCAAATCACTATTGAAAGGTCCCGGCTGAATGACAACAAATAGGCAGCGCCAGCTGTGATGCCACGTCTGGCTCTGCCCATTTGTTGTCATTTGGCCGGGACCTTTCAAAAGCGATTTGATAGGTGCCGGGCCTAATGACAACAGATAGGTGATGTCACTGTTAGCTCCGCCCATGTGTTGAAATGCGGCCGACATCTGACAAATTGTTCATTTTGACAGGTGCTGTCGGGTCAGCAGGGTTTTGGGGGGATCCCCACTCTGTTTTGTTTTTTTATTTATTTGGTTACATCTTTTTCTTACTCTGTTTCCTACCTCGAAAGGTAGCGAACAGAATAAACAAGCCGAATGATGCACAGCCCCTATGAGAATAGGGATGAACAGCAGTGAATGAAATGCCGAGCACCTCTTTGGCTGAACCAAAGTGAAGTTAAGGGAGCCGAAGGCAGCCGATGTATGGATGGTTTCAGCTGTATAGGGCTGAAGGAAGAGCCGAACAGTTTGGCTCCCTTCACTTTGAGTCGGTTATTCATTCTGCTGCCTTCGCCAGCTTACTGCAAAACCCCCATAATTGCCTTGGGTTCTAAATCACAGCTACACAGTGATTTATGCCGATAACAATGGCCTTTGGAAATACATTTTGGATTACTGTATATCTGGTTGAAAAACCTATATATAATTGCTATGAAATCAATTAATATCCGACGTGGAGCTTAATGGGTTTACTTTGGGGCCCTATTACAAAGTTATGCCCTTGATAGAATGGTATTGAACACCTTACAATATTGATGAAGATAAAGCAAAAGGGTGCTAGGTCAGGTATCAGCAAACAGTAGACACAATTCAGTACCTGTTATAAATAATACAGTACCTGACATCTGCGTGTACAACTTGGATATTTTGTAACATGGTGAATTTGCCAGAGTAAACGCTGGATGATAATGATGCATGTTTCATTATAATCAAACAATGATTACCTCTGGGAAGAATGTAATCTTATAATCCATTTGATTTTGTCACAGCCGTAGCGTGGGGAAATGCCTGTCAAGCACTGCATGGCAATCAAGGTAATCACTCTCATTAGGGATCAGGATTACAGGGTTTCAGCCAGCAGGAGAAAACATATTTGTATAATCTGTTTTTTTTATGTTACTGTTACTCTGTAACAGGACAAGACAACTTCTCCTACCACCTTTCTGTAGTGTCAGCAATTGCATAGCAGTCAAGCTGTACATGAATTCTAGGGATGAGTTTCAGGTTTGGGTTGACCATTAGTATGACTCAAAATCTAGCTGTTCACGATTTGGGATCCCAAAATCATAGTAACCAGTTACTAATTATGCAATTCCTGGCCTTTGAACTGTGGGCTTAGAGGGGCCAATAATGGGGGTTTTCTACTGTGCCAGCCTCCTCTCTTTAAAAGTCAGGGCTCTCATCCACCTTTTTGTCAGAGTGTGTGTGGACTAGATAGGAACAGCTGACATGGTGTTATCAGGGAGAAATAGTTACTGCTATACAGTGCTACATACAGTGATGTATTGTGCTACTTGTAGCCTTGTTGCTGACACATGCAAAGCTGCCTTTTGTCAGCAGTACATCACCACATACTATTGTGGTACAATTTACTGAATACCCACATTGTGGAGGGCTAATAAAGTTAGACAATCCCCTGGGGGGCCTAAAAGGGGAGGCAGAAGTTCTTTGTGAATAGCTAATAGGGAACAAGCAGGTTCTGTGTTTGCAAGGCAAAGTGGAGGTCAGGCTGTACCTTTAAGTGGCAGGGCACATCTGTGGACATGCTATACAGCCAGAGCATGCAGAGGAGTTGGTGGAGTGAATAACCAAACCTCCCTCGCCCTCTTTCCAAGTGTAATGCTGCGCATTTTCGTTGACAGTTGCAAATAGGCCCCCTTCTTCTTCCTTCTTTATAACTCCTTACACCTCCTTAGGTGAATTATTTCAGCACAGCAAGAGTAGCTTGATCCAAGAGAATATTTAAGACTTATTGGATATGTAGGAAGTAGGAATGTATGAGCATAGAGGGAGGGACAACAGGCAGGAAGAAGCAATTGCCACTGATGTCCCTGCAGCTGCAGCTTACTGCCAAGTGGGCTCCAGTGATGATAGGATTTGTTTTTTTTTGGAATTTACAGGGAGTTCCATAAACGACCTTCAAATTGAACCAAAGCACATTCGCTTGTCCCCAATGTATATTATAGTGAGCTCTAAATGAGTAAATAATATTAAAGAAACCCTGTAGCTTTAAAAATGTGTTTTGGGATAGTTTGCTGATGGAAAAACTTTTTTTTTGTATTCTAAACCAGTGTTTCTAAAAGTCTCAGTAGCTATATTTTCTGCAACACTCACTAAACATAAAGGGAATCTGTAATAAAGCAAAAAAACGGTGAGAAGCCTGAGATAGAAGCAGCCATTCTCAGACTTTGGGCCACACACAAGTGATGGCACATTGATTTTATTTGCTTGTTTGTGACAGATTGCCTTTTAAGTCTTATTTTTTTCATTATATTTAATATATTTAAGATTTCCCCAGCTGCAAATTGTATCTTAGAGATACCATATATTCTTTCATTTTATCAGCTACATCTCTAGTGTCTATCTGCTATGCATTTATGCATTATTCTTATTTAATACCATAGACAAATATTGGTTTTCTGTTAAAATAGGACTATGTGCTGTAAATTATTTACTGCATCATATAAATAATATAACTCAGAGCATATGACAATCTGTGACATGTAAATAGCTGATTATGATGACCATGTGTGTCGCTGTAGCGAATCCATTCGTAAATAAATCATGTGCTGTCATCTCCACCATATGATCAGCATGTGAATTAGTGAACCGACGCAAGTCTGAGCCTCGTTTTCTAGCTGACATTTATTAAGGTTAATCATAGTATTTATAGATGGAGCACAGTAAGCTATAAGTCTATATGCATGAGTATAAATATTGAATATTTGCTCTGCCTTCTTTGGGTTCCCAAGTGTGGTAACTATGTACAATGTGTATACTCTAGTGTATAGTGACCATAAGCAACAAAAATGTATCCTTTTCCATATTTGATTACATAAAAGGGAACCTGACTGACCACTATGGGATGCTGAATTTTACACTGATGCTTTAAAGAACTGTGGACAAAATTATTATTAACCTTTACAGTGGGGCTACCCCCACATTGCAAGGGTTAAGTGCTCATTTTCCTCTAGGGACAAAAATAGAAAAAAGTTATACTCACCTGGACGCCGGAACCGGCTGGCTGTTAGTCTGGTCCCTGCAGCCTCTCTCCCCCTTACCTGTAAGTCATCACGTCCCGTACAGTGCCAAGGGATATTGATCGCTGGAACGGTAGAGGAGACAGGCAGCAGGGACTCAGTCTGGTCTGAGGTTGAGGTGAGTAAATATTTTTTTTATTTTTATCCCGAGACGAAAACGAGCGGCCCTTTACACTCAAAGCTCAACTATTACCAATGCATCCCTCTATGTATGATGATTAATAATAACATAGACATGTCAGGAGTAAAATGCTGTAATTTTGAAATACACTTGCAGAGCATTCACTTCCTGCTTTGAAAGTCTAAATGACTTCAGTTTGCCAAAGTAATGCACACTGGGATTGCCTTGTCATCAGCAGAGCATTGCTGGGAAATCTAATCTCAGAGAAAGGCATTTTCCTCCCCTGAGATGATGTGCATGGTCACATGTCTAGTCACATGTGCCAAATTTTCAGGAAGTAAAAGGAGAGCTAGTAATCTGCCCTTAGTAAACATGGCCACTGGTCAGAAGACTGGGGAAGAAAAGAGAAATAAGGAATGTAAAGAATACAAAGCCGGCAATTATCTAGAAGTATGTGTTTGTAGATTGTCATTGCTAAACATTTCTAAAAGTGTGTTTGTTGTTATTTTAAAGACAAGGGTAAATATATACATATACGGGAGCTGTAATACCTACCAGATGATTTGTATTTCTGTTGAGTCTTTCATGAGATTTATATAGCCATGCCACACAGCACTATCAGCTTGGTGACCTGTGCCTGAAGCCTCATAACTGTATATCTGCAGTGTGAGATCACCTAAGGTGCTGCTGCCTCTGACTGCCAGTCTCATGAGATTTGGAGTGAGATTTGGTGATGTCACTGCTGTGCTGCTTTCTGGAGGGGAATCTGCAGTGTTTGCATCTTTCTGCTTCACTAGTTCTATGGATATAAATAAATAATTGTAATTCTGCTGTTTTAACTATTCCCTTCCAGTAGTCATCAGGTCACCAATCATCAGTGGGACAGCTCTGACATTAGGAAGCAAAGCCCTGCTCTATTACTAAAATGGCCACCTGCATACAAAAACACAGTGGAGAACAAGGCATGGTAAATCAGTAATGGGAAAAATTAATGGGAAAAAGATCCACTGCAGGGAGCCTACAAGAATACTGGCAATTTGTCTTTGCCCTTGGAACAGCTCTTTTTTTGGAACAGCTTTCCTTTCCCTATTCTACACCTGAACAGTGAAGGAGCAACAACAAATTGATTAGCTCATCTCTGCTCTCTCCCGTCAGTATGCTTTTTGTCAGCACATGAGCAATGCAGCACATCTGATTGGCCCTAAAGGTGGCCATACACTCTACAACCATCGCAAGACTTTAGTCTTGCGATGGTTGTAAAGGGATTAAAAAAACGTACGATCTGCCTATCTTGGACAGGCAGATCGCACTCTCGATCATCACAAGCCCGCCCCCCTGAGGGGCGGGCTTCCGATGACCGCAATGCTGAACGGGCAGTGTGCGCGTGCGCACACCGGCCCGTTCAGCATTTGTCTTCCGAGCACCGTTCTAACCAGCCGAGAATCGTACGATTCCCGGCTGGTTTTCGAACATGCTGGTTTGACAGAAGACGTGCGACCGTACAGTAGAAACGGTCGCACGTCTCCGTTCACACTGCTCGATTATCGTACGAAAACCCGATCGCATACGATTATCGTACGATAATCGTGCAGTGTATGGGCACCTTAAGTGTTGCCCCCTCTCCTAAATGCTGCTGAGGTTACATTCACCACTCCCCGCAGGCATTCCCCCCTCTCCGTTCCTACACCGCTGACTGGAGGGACAGAAAGGGAGGGGGCGGGCACAGCTAGCTGTCAATCAGGTGTCGGAGTGGATCCTGACAATATTGTAGGGGTCATTCGCGGCCGCAGCACGGCTCTCCACTATATGCTGAGTTCCTAAAGAGAAGTATGCCCAAAAAAGGTTGGGCCATAGTTCTCTTTTAAGTTGTTAAACTCATTTTATAACTGCACCAATTGGTGTTATTTTAATACCTTCCTGGTTTTCAGTTTTACATAATCCAAAAACTGGCTCAGAAAAAAGTCTCAGAATGGGGTTTTCCACTTTTTTTTCTAACTAGAAGCAGAAATCCCTTCACATTTCCGTATGATAAGTTTATTTCTGCACCACGAACTAGTCTGTCACATTGTTATATTTCTGAATTTGTACAAGAAGTGTAAAGCCTTTATTAAATTAGTGTATGTCAAGATTGCTGACAGCGGATGAACTGGATCATCGTGAACTTATCTTGTACATCTGGAGTTGTTGATTTGAAAAATTAGTACATTGTTTTTTTCACTCAATATCTAAGATCCCCTCCAGGTTTTAATAGTACTGCTTAGAACTGACTGCTGGCATTTTGATACAATCATTTCAACTGTCAGTTCAGGTCTGCTCTCCCCGTGTTTTGACTGGAATTGGCAGCCTAGACATCATGCAAAAATAAAAAATCAATACTGTGGAAATTGTTTGTTCCGTTAAATTAACTCTGCCTGTTTTTCTCTGCCTGACCTGATTTCTAAAGGACCTCTAGCAATGAAATGAAGCATTTTGAGGGAGAAACTTAGAGAGTTGTAAATTACGTCCAAATATATTTGCATGAAACAGATGAAAGAATGCACACGGAGAAAGCGCTCCCTCACTCGTAGTCACTCAGAAGATAAATTCAAGAGGAAAATTATTTTATAGACAATGTCACATTGAACACTGATGTCATCATATCAAGACAAAGTACAGCTGATATGTACACTTTCTTTACAGTCAGGAAGATTTTGCTTATGTAAGAAAGCAAACGCTCTCTGGTGACTTGGGAATAATCCAAATCACTTAATGAGGTGAGGTACCATCAATTCTTATAACTGTCGGGAGGCTTGGCACTCCATAATTGTACTGTCATATCATAATACGATAATGCATATACTATGCAAAATTACACATTCACACCAAGAAGAGGCCCAAGGCAATCAAATGTTTAGTTGTGTTGCCAATGTATAGCAATATGTTTGAACAACTGATTATTCTTAGAAAGCAGCAGTTTATAGCTTTAGAGGTACTCTTTTGTAAGAGATTAATGGAGGCTGCCATTACTGAACTCCTTTTTGAGAATGCTGATTCCCTGGCTGTCATTCTGATGCTTTGACTTCGCTGAGTCGCTGATACAGAACAAGTATAGAGATCATTTTTGACACTCATTTACAGCATGCCTGTTTTAGGCAGGTATGTGCTTTTCATTTCGGAAAGATTTGTTATTAGGACAAATTTTCGTTATTTGGATATATTCGATTGACAAAAATCACAAATGAAAACGAATCCAAATTTCCAATAACTAAAATTTTGGACACATTTGTCTGTCAATTTGTCTGTACGAATGTTCATTTATGGACAAATGTTCATTGCAGCAAAGTGACATTAGACAAAAGAAAAAAAATGACTTTTTCCTTTTTCTTTTTACAATCTGCAGAAGAGAAAAAAAAGTGTGAGGTCCCCCCCCCCAATTGATACCAGACCCTTTAGGCCTGGTAGGAATGTTAGGAGGGATCCCCCAAGTTAAAAATACAAAAATGTGTGGGGTTCCCCCCCAAAAGCCATACCAGGCCCTTAGGTCTGGTAGGAATTTTAAGGGAAACCCCACCCCCCAGTAAATGGGTGACAAAAAACATGGGGTTCCCCCTAAAATTCCTACCAGACCTTTGACCCGAGCACAGGCCTGGCAGGGCAGGAAAGGGGGGGGGGACAATTAAGCGCCCCCCTCTCCCTGCTGCTTATCAGACCACATGTCCTCGCCATTGGGAGGGTGTCCCCATGCTGATGGGGTAGAGGGCCTCTTCCCCACAACCCTGACCAGGTGGTTGTGGGGGTCTGTGGGCAGGGGCGGTCATTTGCATCGGGGTAAGCCTTTCATTAAGGGGGCACCCAGATGCCGCCCCCCCTTGTGAATCACTAAAGGGTTAAAAGTCAATGTAAATAAAGAAACCACACTTTTAGAAAACAATCCTTTAACTGGTACTAGTGCTGGTTGGCAATGAGGACACTCTTTGGTGCTGACACTGGTACCTGATGACACTGGTACTGATGCTGGCTGGCAATCAGCACCAGGGCCGGCGCTACCGCAAGGCAAGGCAGGCGGCCGCCTGAGGGCGCTGCAGGGTGAGGGCGGAAAAAACAGGGCATTTTGTACTTGTAGTTGTACTTATCAATACTTAAGAAGGTCCTCAAAATGCATTTCATAATGAATTTTCAGTTTGCTGCTAACATGTGTCCTTGTTGCATCCATATTGATAGAGGAAATTAGATTGTGTCTGTCATCAGTAACAAACTTTTTTTATTAAAATCAATAATTAATAGCATTACTCGGTATATAATCTATATGATTTCATGTACTACTTTTAACGTTCAATATTTGGAAGAACTATCAAACTTTTATGGCATCGGTTATATGACATCAGAAAAAAATTATTTTACAAACATTGCACGTCACTTTAATAACTGTCATGGAGGTGATGTTCTGACACTGAGAAATAGGATATTGAAAAGGTTAAGTTGCAAAAAAGAGGTGATACATTTATGTAACTTTGTAAAAGAGAAATGTACTGTATATTTGTGTTACAAACAAGAATGCCACAAGGTTTAAGTCATGAGTGGGGTGTGACATTTTTATAAACAATAAAGCATTGGTTAATAAAAAAAATATATTGGTCATGTGGCAGCACTCCTTATAAGCAGAGGCTTTATTTGATAGTTTTACAATAGGTTTGATTTAATTTGATTTTTGGGTACCCTGATTTCTTTGTGCTCAGAAAATGTTGTATATCTTATTTGTTTGTTTCTATGGTACACTGAATATGTTTGTAGATTATATAATTTAATTCATTATTGGAATATAATAAGCACTGAGTGTTGTTCCTATTGCTTTCATGAAGCTGGCCATACACTGTAATATTTTCTTAGTTCAACCAGCAGGCTGAATGAAGAAAAACAATAACAGTTTCCTCAATCAACGCTTACGAGCGTTGATTGAAGAATTTGCCACTACCTTCTTTGTATTCTGACAGTGGCCACTGTCAGAATACTTGAGCAGAGCTGGCAGCTCATCTGCTGCCCACTCTGTTCATTCGAAGATGTTCCAACTGGCTCCTTCAATCAGCTGATCGAGAGATGACGGACAAAAGGGTGCTGACAGCAGCAGCCACTGTGCAAAATTCACACAGTGTATGGCCACCGTTAAGAGATTAACATGTGATTACCTATGAATGACTGCACCTGGATGGAAACACTCTGCTCCCTGGTTTGATAATTCACAGGTAATTGCAGCATGTGCGATTACATGCATATTATTATTATTATTATTATTATTATTATTATTATACAGGATTTATATAGCGCCAACAGTTTGAGCAGCGCTTTACAATCACAATACAATTCAAGACAAGATGGTAAGGAGGGCCCTGCCCCTGAGGGCTTACAATCTAAAAGGGAGGGGGAAGTGATGATTGTGAATGGGTGCAGGTGCTGGCTGCTCTCGTTGTATTGTATCGTGCCTCCTGCCCTTAGCTGATCATATGAGTCGCACAGAAAATTTTATGAGACTCCGGCAATAGACCCCATTCATTTGTGTACATAGGGCCTAAGGGTTTTTTGCCACATAGGTGTGTGAATTTTCCACTGCTTGGCACTCACGGTAATATGCTACAGTTGGTGAATGACAATTGGTTACTTATATATGCAAGGACCACTTTCTACAACAAATAATGACATTTCTACCAGTCTATAATAAAGATTTGTTTACAAAGTCCCTTGAACTATAGCTGAAATACAAATTATGTTTTGGTTGTCAACTGATGTAATGTCACTGTGTACATCAATGCCATATGAGGTAGGTCTCCAAGAAATACATTATTTTCTCATGCCAGACTCCCTACAAAATGATAAACACATACAATTTATCTTGGAGGGTATCAAGTTAATTTTGAAATACAGTATAATTATTTTGAATTTATGAATACATTGTATCTACAGTTGCATGGTATATCCTTGTGCTTTATTTTAGTTATACAAATTTGGTGATGGGGTATTGGCAATCCCTAGAAAATTGGAAAAAAATCCATATACAGAAAGTTTAGTTTATTATGGTCATTATATTGATGTTGTTATAAAATTTGCCAACAATTGTAATGTTAATGATTTTCACGTTTGTTTCAGACCAAGAAAAATTTGTATTTCTGGACCAAGAACTATTTCATGATGAAAAAGGTAAAATTGTGTCCAGAACTAATTTTAAGGAAACCTCAGGGAACACCTATTTGCATAATGCCTGCAGCCATCACCGTGAATGAAAAAGGAAAATACCCTGTAGTCAGTTTTGTAGACTAGAAAAGAATTGTACAACTGAGAATGTCTACATATCTGAACGGGAAATACTAAGAAAAAGATTTTGACGATATATCTCAGAGTGAAATACTTAGGAAAAGATTTGTGGAGAAAGGTTATAGTCCGTTAAATATAGATGGGGTTATTCTACAATATAAACAAGCTAGTTCACGGTCTGATAAAATGGAGGGGGTTGACGTGGATCACAGTAGAGAAACTGAAATAATAAGAAGCAAGAATAAGTTGACAGCTCATTATATACCTTGAGTAACACAGCTTAATACCAGATATAGATCGATTGATCCTACAAGATTCAACAAGAGGTATCCTACAAGATTAAAAGAGATATTTCCTCCTGAACCAACTTTTATCTATAGAAACTGAAGATGTGTACAAAATCTAATAGCCCCTAGTCATATAAAATCTATGAGGAAGACTTTAAATGGCAATAAAGGGGTTATTAAATTTCCTGCAAGCAAATGGACCTTTCAATGTGGAAAGAAGAATGCTTGGTTAAAGTATTTATTGTTTTTTTAATTAAAAAGGAAGGTATAGAGATAAAATCATTTATTGCTTGCTCTACCTCACATGTGGTATACGGGGTGCCCTCGTGGTTTATTGTATATAAGAAAAACTAAAACGGTCATTAGGAACCAGAAAATGTGACCGTAGAAAGTACATTGAAAGTAAATGTGATGACCATACATTTAAGAAATGCCATAGAATTCTTATTTTATTAATTTGGTATTAAAGCCTATCTCTGGGGGACAAAAAACTACACTTGCAGTGGGTTTACCCCTGTGCTGCAAAGGTTAACTGACCATATTAGTGGTATGGTAAAGGGGACTTACTTATTGATCCCCACTCCCCGACACCTCTCTTGCCTCCGCTCCAGCTTGTGGACTGTCCCTCAACATATTATGCATGGCTATGGACTCTGTATTAAATGTGATGATGTCAGCAGGCCTCCGATTGCTTGAGCAGAAGGGGGAAGAGGCTGCGGGCACTGGTCTTGAAGCTATCAGTGGCAGGGATCAGGTATGTAAAAATCCTTTACAAAGGTCCTCTACACAAAAACAAGCAGTTAATTCTTGCAGTGTGGGGGTAGCCCCACTGCAAAGGGTATTTTTTTTTTTTTTTTTTTTTTTTTTTTTTTTATAAGGCCCTTCCTTAAAAAAATTTAAAATTT
>NW_017307945.1:251179-260391 GCF_000935625.1 Nanorana parkeri | reverse complement strand
TTTTTTTTTTTTTACTTTTTTTTTTATAAGCCTTCCTTAAAAAAATTTAAAATGTATATAATGTTTAGCTTTTATAAACTTTTTCTATAGTACTTTTATACACATTATTTAACATTTGAGATTTTATCCTCTACAAATTGATTTATCTTAAAATCATTTTAGCTTTCAAAATATTTGTCAAATTGTATTGTTTCTGTTGATGTATTTTGTTTATCACTGCTATGTTTATTGCTGCAATTATAAAATCATGATAAAAAAAGATTTTTTAATCAGCTTAGAATGTGAACTGCCAATTATACATTAAATGATCTGTTAGCTGAAAATATCTAGTAGTGCATCCCATTGTCAGGCTGGTATATGGGAAGGTCCCTGAAACACGTTTCTAACAATGGGATCTTATGATGTGCCTTGGAGAAGGTTGTGTTTTCTGATGTGGTAAGGAAATTACTGCACTGGAGAGGCAGCAAACCCAACTTGTTTGCTGGTGGCTACATGTGGCAAGATTAAGGGGTCAGCGTGGGGTACACCTTTGCCTAAATAACAGGCTTTTAATTGTGAGTGCAATACTTATTGTTTCATTGGAATATTAAAAAGTTGTATGCTATGCTGATGTGCTTTTCAATTTTTCTTTGTATCTTTTAATGAACTGAGCACTCCAATCTCCAAATACAACAAGCTACAAGGCTGAAATACTGGATTTTAAATATTAATGTGCTAAAGATACAGTTGTGTCCTGTAATTCACCTGAAGTTATTTGTGGGGTTTTCTTTGCATCCCGAACAATTTTCCTGGCAGTTGTGGCTGACAGTTTAGTTTGGTTTGGTTTCAACAGAACCCCTCCTGTTCTACTTCTTGATTAGAGTTTGAACACTGCTGATTGGCATTCTCTATCTTTTCTATTTCAAAGTTTTTATTAGGTTTTTTCACACACGTAAGTCCGTATACACAACTACGGGACCATGCATTATACATATTACCAAGTATACAGGCAGGTAATCTGGTAAGTGAAGGTGAGCCAGTATTAATCAAACAGAAGGTAAACAAAAGTGAGTCATTGTAACGGCAGGAGTCTAAGTGCGGTTATGCACGTGAACTTGGGGAAAAACATTTTTAGCTATAAAGACCAGGAGAACATTCCAACACACTACTGAGGACACAGTAGTAAGGATAGATCGTGGGGGCCGGTAAGTCCATCTTCAAGTCGGGTCAAGGAGAGACGGTAGGTTCCGGAGTTTCCTCGTCGAGCGAGAGCGGCGCTCCTGCTGCCGATTGTCCCACAGGTCCTTTGACAATTCTTTTGCTTTCCCCATGACTCAGAATCCAGACACGTCAGTGCAGCACTGGATGAAGGATGCAAGGGTCTGTCAGGAGGCCAGAAACTCATTGGCCTTTTATACACACACACTGATTACATGCAAACAGATCACAGGTAAGGATGGTTCCCTTTAATAGCCATTCACACCCCTTTGTGTCAACCTGTGTACATGTTATCAGGCCAAAATCACCAGGGTATGTAAACTTTTGATCAGGGTCATTTGGGTAGTTTCTGTTGTCATTATGATTGAAAAAGAGTAAACACAGTTGATTGATAATAAATGGCTTCAGCCAAACACTACCCATGAGTGACAGAAAGGTTTTAGTGTTATCATTAATATTCTCTGAAAAATGGCCAGGAAATCATAAATTCTGCCAGGGTATGTAAACTTATGAGCACAAGTGTACATTTGTATAATTCTTATCTTCTACTATATCCTAGTATGAAACTAGGCTATGCTTATGCTTGGTCCAGTTACATTTGTCTATTTCTGTGATTATAGTTGAATATACCCAGCATACCTTGCGGCAGCTATTGTAAGCATAGTTCGCAGGTCACAATTAGCTGTTTGTTTTTTTGCTCTTCTCTTTCTCACTAACTCTGCTTTGGTTCTTGCATATGTCCAAATCTGGCATTAACTAGGGATGCGTTTGGGTTCGGACTGAACCTGAGCTCATCCGAACCCAGAAGGAAGCTGTCAATGCTGGCAAAATTAGCAGTGGCCAGGGAATTTCCTGCCTCGCAGCTGCCCATAAACAAAGAGGGCAGGATGCTGGTGACATGATCAGCCTAATATGGTCACAGGGCCATATTTGGTCAATGACATTAACCTAATTTAGCCGTGTGGCCATATAAGTTCGAACTCAACCAAGAGGTGGCAACTGTAACATAACCATTTTTATGTGTGTCTAGTAAAATACCCTATGAGGCAGATTTACTAAAGGTGTTGGGAATCTTCATGCAAAATCTGTGTGAATATTTACTTCACGTAACCAATTATTTCAAAAGCAAATTCCTGTTCACTTTGAATACCTGTTGTGTGCAGATTTTTTTTACATGATTGGATAATTGAAAATCGACACAATTTTTAAGTATAAATTCTCAATTATATTTAGTGAATCAGCCCATATAGCTCCCACTTTAGGAAACAATCTCCACTAGAGAATGGTGGTGGGGGAATCAGCTGTGCAGGGGTGTGGCAGCATGTTTTGAGAACCACAAGCAAACCCATAGTGAATTGGATCTTTGGAAGGCTCTAATGACATCCACTACAACAGAATGTGGCTTTAGACTTCAAGAGAAGTAGGGTTCATAGCGACACTATAAGTGTTTGGTGTAGGCGTTCTTTATCCTCTGTATCCTAAGTAATTAGGTTCAGTGTGTGTATTTGTGTGTCTGTGTGTGTGTGTGGGTTTCGGTGTCTTTTTTCCTCCTGTAGTGTAATTCAGTAATGTAGTATTATAAATACACTTCTCATTTCTTGGAATTTGAGTATCTTATAAGTTATACAGCAGTGAAATATGAAGGTAAGCCACTAAATGCACACATCAGACACACTACCTGCTAACTCTTCCAGCTTTCTATCCAGGCATAGCTGTAGAACACCAGGTACTTTTAAATACAGGTGCAGCTGGTGTTGTCAACATTATCCAGGAGCCTTGTTGGCAGCCTGATGTCCATAGTGTTTATCCCCTAATTGTCCACTTGGTGAGCTGCATCCATTGCAATGCTTTTTGCATAACAGTATGCTTGTTTTATTTTTGCCTGAATTTGCTATTCAATGCGCCAAATGTAAATGAAAGTTATGCAGAGCACAGTATTGTCAAGTTCCTGTAATATTACTGTTGCTTTAAAAAGAATTTAAAAAGGTACAAAGCCTTCGGATCAGTGGGCTTATTTGTGAACATGCAGGGCCCTCGAGGGAATCTACAAAGAACATATTCCACTAGAACAGTACTCTTTGGTTTGTGAAAAGTGTACATGATCACAGTCACATTTTACAGTTTGCAGTCTTTGGATTTTCCTTTTTGTATTAACAGTCAAGTAAACATGCTTCTTTAAGTAAAAACAGCTCAATTCAAGCATAGTTTTGAAGATAGATTTTAGATTAACGTTTTTAGACTTATACCTGTAGATTGTAATATTTATTTTTATTCTTCACAGAAATATGTGCTCGAGCTTTGCAGGGTTTATATCTGAAAACAGGGCACCTAGGCATGTTGATTAATATAATAATTATCACAACTTGCTTAGAAAAATGCTATTTTTGCGATCTGTAAATGTTTGTACACAAGATTCACACAGTTTTCACTCAAGATTCAAACCTTTTTCAATTAAATGCATTAGAAAAAAATGTGTAAATCCTAGGTAAAAGTTCAGTGAAAATATTTAAAATTAGACCCCTATACATCTTTTAAAAAATCAAGCCTCTTTCACAAGCATCTGCTTATGAACTTTACAGCATTGGAAGTGTTTACTATCAATTTTGCAGGCCTGTGTTTCTTAAGAAATCATCCTGAGTCACACAGCTATTTAAATTAGCAAAAGCACATGATCATGTGCTACATTGCTAACATATGGTAGCTTTGATGTTTATTCCTTCCTCCAAATCAGTATTTTAGTTTAATTCAAGGACATATTTTTCATTCTCTGCACTAGTGATGCCCACTCACCTCATGCCGCCCTCCGGTTTCAGAACATGGGCGAGGTAGAAATGTATTTTGTTCATTTTCCATTCTCAGCTACAAATTGTTCTGAAATATCATCAAAAGATTTAGAGAATCTTGGGAAATCTCTGTGCACAAGGGACAATGCTGAAACGCAATATTGGATGTCCATGATCTTCGCACCCTCAGGCGACACTGCATTAAAAACAGGCATGATTCTTTTTTTTTTTATGCATGCCATTTTTATTGGATTTATAAGGCATGAACAGCAAAAATGATTACAACGGTATAGGGGGATACAATCCCGACTTGTTGGAAGCACACATTAATCACCCTGTTTGGTACATAAAGTCAGATCGTTCAGACATAAATGAAATAGCCTATCCGGTGAACATGCCTAATCCTTGTCTAAATCCATGGTTACAAATGTAAATGTAAACATACAGTTCACATCCTATTAACAGAACATGTCAAAGAAAAAAAAACAAAAACAAGTCAATACTGCATAAAGTAAGAATAAACGTGTCCATGAACATTGCTAGAACCATCAGTAGCAGGTACGTCAGCAATCGGAGTCTACCTTATTATTGAGGGACATGTCAGACGTCAAGGGGTACCTTTTGAGTACGCTAAGGAGTTATTCGAAGATTAAGGCAGACGGGCAGGAGGACATCATGGAAGTATATTGCCTTTCTGGCTTCATGGGGGTCCCGCTAGGGACGGTTAGAGAACATCTAATCCCCCCAGGGAATTTGAGAGTTTGGCCGTGAGATACCATGTGGAGGTCTGGATGTCAGACATGATAGCACGAAGTTGGTCGGGGGCGAGGTTCGCCGTGAGGAAGGGGGACCATGTGGAGAAGAAACGGGTTATGCGCTTCTCTTCCTTGTGAGTGTCAGCTTTGTCCAGGAGCATAAGCTTATGAAGGGTGGCTTGTAAGTCTAACAGGCATGATTCTGTGATGGACATCAGTGCATGGGCTCAGGAATTCTTCCACAAATCACTGTCTGTGAACAGAGTTTGACGTGCCATCCAAAAATGAGAGTTAAACCTCTATCAAGCCATATCTGAACATGATTCAGAAATGACGTCGTCTTCTCTGGGCCAAAGCTCATTTAAAATGGTCTGTGGCAAAGTGGAAAACTCTTTTGTGGTCAGACGAATCCAAATTTGATATTCGTTTTGGTAATGGCGGGTGGGTGCCACGTCATCTGCACTAAAGAAAAGAGGGACCCTCCGACTTGTTATGAGTGCTCAGTTCAAAAGTCTGCATCTCTGATGGTATGAGGGTGCATTAGTGCGTATGGAATGGGCAACTTGCACATCTGGAAAGGCACCATCGATGCTGAAAGATACATCCAGGTTTTAGAGCAGCATATGCTCCCATCCAGATGCTCCCATTTTCAGGGAAGACCTTGCACATATCAGCGGGACAATGCTAAACCGCATACTGCATCTATGACAACAGCATGGCTTTGTAGTAGAAAAACATGAGTGCTTAACTGGCCTGCCTACAGTCCAGACCTTTCACCAATTGAAAATATTTGGCGCATCCTGAAACAAAAAATATGACAAAAAAGACCCAGGACATTTGAGCAGTTAGAATCTTAAATGAAGTAAGAATGGGACAACATTCCTCTCCCAAAACTCCAGCTACTGGCCCTCTCAGTTCCCAGACATTCACATTACTCATTCCAGACTGACAATCTTGTAAAAATAATGTTAACTCATTCGGTAAAATTTGCAAATATAGGGGTCTATTCACTAAGCTGCCGTAGGCAGCCGAGTGAAAGACCGACCTGAAGTGAAGTGAGCCGAACGCTGTTCGGCTATTCACTTCAGGCTGGTACATCGGGTGGCTTCACGTGGCTTCTGGTCGGCCGAACAGCAGTGAGTGAATAGCTCTGCGGCATTCGGCTCGGCTGTTCTGCTTGGTCCCTCAGAGGTACCGAGCAGAACAGAAAAATAGTTTAAAAAGTACAAAAAAATATATAGAAAACGATTGTGCGGAGCTAGCACTGAAAGCTAGCTCCGCCCAATAGTTTTCTGTTGGCCGGCAGTTCTACTGCCGTCAAAGAAAAGAAAAAAGAAACTCTCCCGGGCGCTCTGGGAGTCTCCCGCTCCCGTCCACCCAGGAGAGAAACACTGCTTTTTTTTTTCTTTATACTGACACGGAGCCGTGTCAGAATAGAAAAAAAATAATAATAATTTTTGCCCATAGGATTGCATTGCTAGATTCCTATTGGCTATTTCAATTTGCAATAACCAATAGTAAACTAGCATTGCACCCGCCCTCTGCTGCAGTTCTCCATCAGGTCCATAAGCAGAGGGTGGTGCAATGCTAGTTTACTATTGGCTATTGCAAATTGAAATAGCCAATAGGTATCTAGCAATGCAATCCTATAGGAGAGTTTGATGTCTGGATATCAGTGTCCCTGGTTAGCTGGTAACCAGGGACGCTGATCTCTCTGCAAATGACTGGAGCCAGCCGTAAGATCACGGCTGGCTCCGCCCAGCTGTCAGAAGCAGGCTGTCGGCCGGCCGCTCGGTCAGCTTCGGCTTTCAGCGCAGCTCAGCCGAGCCGAGGCATATGCGTTCGGCTCGACTAAGTTCGGGAGCTGTACGGGCTTCTTCGTGAATAGACCCCATAATTTTCTAGCAGGTGATCCAACACTGGTTGAACCCCCAACAAAGCAAATATACGTGTTTGCCTGTAACCAGGGGTATAGAGTACATTAAACCACAGTGTCAGAATGGTAAGAAGATATCACACAGTGGCTACCAAGTTATTTTATTTACATTATATGTCAGAAGTTTTGTTTTTTAGCATTTAACTCTAGAAACCTTTCAACACCAGGAACTTGTTAATACATGCAGCAAAATTTGCCCTGGAGGTGGAAATGCTTAACCATCCCCCAAGTGACAACAGTTGGCTCACATCTAAACTGCAAGCCTGTGATTTGCTAAATCTAAAATTGTCACACTTGCTTAGTCACACATATTCATCTGTTCACCTACTTCTGTGACATATCCATTGTGGTAACTGAACTGCTCCTCTGCACAAAGAGCAATGTTTCTCAGAACAAATAGGATATATAAAATGCCATAATATATTGTTTCTATTTTGATGCCCAATACATTTTACCTCTACTGATGGTTTTATATTTATTAGTTACTAAGAAAAACTGTGGATAAAGTAGATGAGCTATTGTAAAATGGAAATATATTCACTCTTTACAAGTCTAATGTATTCACACATACAACATTAAGGCAGCCAAATATAGATCTCTGCTAGATTTCCCATTCTTATAAATGTAAGAAGGCAAATTCCAATTCAATCAATTCTTTCTGGACCATATTTAATGGAAAGGGTTATAGAGAAATGATCAGATGGACCCCTGTACTCACCGACCAGGACTGACATTTTCTAAATTCACTCACCCTTACACATTGCCTTCCCCAAAATGTCAGCATCTTCCTGCTGGTGACGTGGATGTCCTCTGGCCTGGTGGCTTATCCAGGGCATAGCACATATGGCAGATGCCTTGAGCGCCACTTGAAGAGAGGGAACCGCTCTGTGGGTCAGCAAAATTTTGCCAACCCACAGAGACAGCTGACTTTTTTCGCTCTGGCTGATGTCACTGGTTGCCAGGAGCTCAGTGGGATACTGGCTAGATTGGCCGCTCAGCCGCTGACAATCATTGACGTCACAGTGACGTCCTTTTTCCTGTATTGCTGCCCTGTGACCCTGGACTCTATCCTTGCTGTATCATATTGCTATTTACCCTTTGCTGGGCCCCAATTGCTGCCCTGTGACCCTGAACTCAATCCTTGCTGTACCATATTGCAGTTTACCCTTTGCTGTGCCTCGATTTCTGCCCTGTGACCATGGACTCTACCCTTGCTGTATCCTATGTGTGCCCTTTAATAAATAACCCCCAGCCAAGGGTCTTAAAAACCACTCTCGATCTCTGTGTGTGTTCTTTTCTCCCCACACCTCCGTCACAGGGCCTAACACAATCAAGGCCCAGAGCTACTCCTGATGCTGGAATTGCAGGGACTGGAAGCTGAGCAAAGCGCATATGAGGAGGAGCAGTATGAGAGTGTGGAGGAGAGAAGAAGACTGAGGCTGTGTGCAGGGTGTGGTGAGTGGTGCGCTGGAAGCCGCTGGATGAACAACTGGCCAGATCACAGAGAAGCGGGATGCTGACGATTGTCACTGTTGTAGCGACAATCTGAAGGACACTGTTACAGTAATAGTCTCCTGGCCGCAGTTGTACTAATAATCTGCTGGACACTGTTTATCCAGCACCGGTCATCCAGCACCGCCTTCACTGAATCATCGTCTTTCCTGTGCCATCCTAAAATAGAAACAGGCCTCTGTACTTACCAGTGGCTGGCCCCGTCCTATTCTGTTTTGTATGTGGCTCCTCCCCAAGATTGCATCAGGGTGGGGCCTGTCGGGGGTCATTTGATTCCTCAGTCTAAAATGTCCAGGTCTACAGTAATACCTTGGTTTACGAGCATAATTCGTTCCGGAAGCATGCTTGTAATCCAAAGCGCTTGTATATCAAAGCGAATTTCCCCATAGGAAATAATGGAAATTCAGATGATTCGTTCCACATCCCAAAAATATTCATATAAAATGATTACAATACTGTACTGTAATATAATACTGTACAAAATATAAAGAAAAATAAACCAATTACAGGTACCTTTGTGGCCGGTGTGAGAGAGACAAGAGAGAGGAGGATTATTGTGTAGGACGACTTTCACTATCACTAACGGAATCACTGCTATCTCTTGACTCAATGGAATCTTTTTAATTTCGTGAAACCTTAACAAGGAATCTATCCAATGTGACATTGCATTGTCGTTAAAAAGACTCATCGCTCGCACTGCTACAGCCTTATTCGGGTGGCGCTTTTCTACAAAATGTTGCTCTTATTGCAAGACATTGCTTGTATATCAAGGCAAAAATTTTCAGAAATGTTTGCTTGTCTTGCAAAACGCTCTCAAACCAAGTTACTTGTAAACCAAGGTATTACTGTATTTTTTGTCCCAGTCTGGGCCTGAAAAAGAGATCATATTTTTGGGTCTTCTTCATTCCTTGGTCTAGTGCTAACATGCATATGAGCTGCTACCAGTTTATCAGGGGGCCACATCTCTCTGTTACTAAAGGGATACCTGCATGTATGTCCAGTTTTCCAAGCTGAAATTTCTGGAAGGAA